>NC_061124.1:2485951-2793610 GCF_905220365.1 Vanessa cardui
TGTTACCATAGAGTACAAAATCGTTAGAATGGGTAAAGAATAAAATTTAACAATCATTTTAAATATACGCCTATATGGTAAGACAAAATATTGAATTGACAAAATATGGGACTGTGTTAATAATAATTTGCAGTCGGCTTAAATTTTTGTGGTATTTTTTTTAATTCAGAAATTATCAATATAAAATAATTGTTGAAATGAAATCAGTACGAATAAGTATAGTAATTCTCCATACTTAGGTAACGATATTATCTTCAAAATTTTTTGATGGTAAGTGGTAACTATTACCTGTAAAAATTGTACTAATTTTTACAGGTAATAGTTACCATTATAATATATATTAACCATTTCCCTTATACTTATTCTACATAAATGTTTTTAAATACTGTGTTAAAAAATTAGAAGTATTTTATTCATCCTACAAAACAACGTAGATATATATGTATATAAACTGAGCTTACATATATGTTGTCTGTAAGCACCGATAAAGATAAATAACAATAAATAACAACACAACGATTATTTAGTATATAAGAATTAAAAAAAAAAAAAAAAAAAACATTTTCTTTTTATTTCTACAAGTTTTATGGTCTACAGTATCGTAAACCAACTGAAGTCGTGACTCATGATGTCTTGCAAAGGTTATAGAATTAAATCTAAGGGTCGTTGACACTTACAAAGTCATTTTATTAACTTTAACATTTCTTTTGTAAAATGCTGATATTATACATAAAGTATACATTTGAAACAAAATATTGACATTTTGTTGACTTTAAGTCAATATATATTCTTCAGTTCTAAGCGTTTTTTAAGTACACAAATAATAAACAATATTAAAGTATAATGTTATTAATAGAAGCAATATAAGATACTATTTTATTGCCATAGATAAATATTTACATTAACTATAAGCTGTACATCACATACACAATATTTTTTATTTAAATTTTATTTATTGTTGCTTCTTCTAGGATCTAGGATCTATCTAGGATCTTCATTACAATTTAAAAAAAAATTAGGGCCAGACCTTCACTAATGAACAGAATACCTCGACAAAGTCATCTTCATCACATTCAGTTGAATAGATTAAGAACGCATAGACTGTAAAAAAGGGAGAGAAATTAATTAGAGCGATAACGATAAGAATAATCTTTTCATTCATAACAATTTATTAACAAATTAAAAATAAAAAAAATACTTAAGTAAATTAAATAAAATTCGTGTGTGTCTCAAAATATAAGTGATAACTTAAAGAATCTAATTTGAACAATTAATATAATAAATAAATAAATATGAGGGAACATCACATACATTACTCTGATTCCAATTTAAGTAGTTAAAGCACTTGTGTTATGAAAAATCAAAAATAACGACGGCATCACAAACACCCCGACCCAAGACAACATAGAAAAGTAATGATAATCTATATCGACTCAGGCGGGAATCGAACCCAGGACCTCGGAGTGGCGTACCCATGAAAACCGGTGTACACACCACTCGACCACGGATGTCGTCGAATATTGAAATAACTTAACTTGGGAAAAGCTTATGTTATTATTACTTAGATTGTATGTAAATTAATATGATAACGTAGGGAAAGGTTATTTATTAATTAAAACTTTTTCTGACAACCAAACTCGCTGACGCTGTAACCCGTTACAAACGGTTTATCATACATAACAGTCAAACACACGCCATCAAAAATCATGTGTCATTATAACCAGGACGCTGAATACTTATCATTGGACAATTTGAACTTTGCCATTTTCTACATTTTAATAATTTGTACTTTGTTAAAGAAGGCATATTATTCAATACAAGATTCTACAGACGATAAAAAGCATGGAAATAATACTGGTTGACTTCCAGGCACGGTATATTTCATACATATATTATTTATGTATTGTAATATGTACTTGGTTATAGAGCTTTGTACAAGCCCGTCTGGGTAGGTACCACCCAATCATCAGTTATTCTACCGCCAAATAACAGTACTCAGTATTGTTGTGTTCCGGATTGAAGGGTGAGTGAGCCAGTGTAACTACAGGCACAAGAGACATAACATTGGTTCCCAAGATTGGTGGCGCATTGGCGATGAAAGGAATGGTTTATGTTTCTTACAGCGCCTTTGAATATGGGTGGTGGTGACCACTTACCATCAGGTGGGCCATGAGCTCGTCCGCCAACCAATAGCATAAAAAATTAACTAATATGACTGTTTTAATATTTAAAAAGAGTAACCACTGAGTTTTTGCCGGTCCTTCTCGGTACCATCTTCTTTCAGAACCGGTGGTAACTTCACCTAAGACAGTAGCTAAATGACGATTCATAAGTTTTTGTAAAAGCCTAGTTGAATAAAGTATATTTTAATATATTGATCGAGTTTAAATTTTGAGTTCACTACACTCCATCGTATGAGTGAGACTCCAGGCATAAATACTAATAGAAATTCCATTTAGTAAGCAATTAAAATACTTGTACATGACTTACGACACGGGGTTCGTTGACAAAGCGATGACGGAACTTTCTCGTTATAACTTCACCGGCACCTTAATGAGGAAACTCTTTGAACCTGTTTTTACATAGAATAAATACTCACTTAATAACTTAATCTTATATTTGATCTGCGTTGTATAGAAATCCAAGAAGGTTTTGCTTATTAATAAATAATAAATAAATATAAATATGAGACAAGATCACATACATTATTCTGATCCCAATGTAAGTAGCTGAAGCACTTGTGTTTTGGAAATCAGAAGTAACAACGGTACCACAAACACCCAGACCCAAGACAACATAGAAAACTACCTCAGAGTGGCGTACCCATGAAAACCGGTGTACACACCACTCGACCATGGAGGTCGATTATTAGAAGACCAGTATCCGCTGTTTCGCCCTCGAATCATTGCTGCTGTTAATTATGTGTTTCGGTTTGAAGGATGAGGTGCCAGTGTTACTACATAAGGTACACATCTTCGTTCCCAAAGTTGGTGGAACATTAACGATGTAAGGAATGGTGAATACTTCTTACAGCGCTTTCTATGTGTGGTGGTGACCATTCACCAGTGAAACATTTTGATTGAGCCAGTGTAACAACACAAGGGACATAATACCTTCGTTCCCAAAATTGATGGCATCTTAACGATGTAAGGAATAGCAAATACTTCTTACAGCGCCAATTTCTAAGGATGATGGTGACCATTTACCGATGAAGTATGGTCGTCCGCTTACCTTACCATAAAAAAACCTTTCTCAGCTTTACTTGAAAGTGTTGACACTCAGGGAACTGACACTATTTGAGCGTATTTTAATAAATGAAGATTATATCAACGAGAGCATATACAAATGAATGCTTCTCATAACTCATATGACATTCTAAATCACTCGTTCTATTGAAATGAATTATACAGTTCTGGCATTGCACACACTTGCATTAAAATGCCTCAGTACAGTGCAACCTCAATATAACAAATCGGATGGGAACAAGTAAATTTTCGTTATTAAAAAAACAATCAGGTAGGTAACAAGATATTTTACTTTCTTAATCAAAAATAAACGCAGTGAAATCCGTAAAAGGTACATATCTTGGTAAGAACTTTATATGAAGGTTATTTTTAAGTTGATAGTTGAAAATTCGTTATAAAGAGGATTTTCGCAAAAAATGTTCGTAATGTAAAGGTATATTTTACATTGACTCTTATGGACAACTCAAGGGGATTATGAAAAATTTGTTAAATCGAGGAAGTCGTTATATTGAGGTACGTTATACTAAGGTCTGACGAAGACGCGCCCTTCCGTGACGATTCTATATCGACATGCATTCGTATGAGTGAGTAACACTCGTACAGGACGACACAATTTAGATTTAACATCGACAAACTTCGTAAAACCGATCACATCCGAATTAAGTACGCTATCTCAAATTATCAATATTTATTTCTTATGTGAATATGATCTTTACACAAGTCAAGCGTACATTTGTCACGATACAAAAATAACCTGGAAAATTGTAAACTGTTTTTTTTTTTCTGTATGGAAAATATATTAGACATTAACGAATTTAAAAGATATGTTCGATGTCGTTCGACATTCAAAAAATATTTCTTTATTAGATATATCAAAATTAGTATAATGATATCATTATGAAATCCGTAATTATAAAATTGTCTATTATTAAAAATTCCTTTTTCATTCAACCTAACGCTAACATAAACTTACACTTAAACATGTTTACTTAGCAATCAATTTCGTATACAACACGTTAAACAAATATAGACAGTGGTCCGATGTTTCCGTACTGTAACCTGATTTGAATTCACGCCCAGCGATCAATAAGACTGATATAGTCAGCCGTATTCCAGAGTCGCATATTGACTACCAATTTCAGCAAACATAACGTTTAGGGCACTGATCGTGTAACTTAAAAACTTATATATTAATTACTAGTGGTCGCCTTCGCTTTGCTGGAGTTTTAGGATGTTGGTTGTCATGTGTTAGGCAAAAAAGTAGCCTATGTCCTGTCTTGGAGTTCAAGTTTGCTTCATACAAAAATGACGACCTCCGTGGTCGAGTGGTGTGTACTCCGGTTTTCAAGGGTACGCCACTCCGAGGTCCTGGGTTTGATTCCCGGCTGAGTCGATATAGATTATCATTTGTTTTCTATGTTGTCGTGGGTCTGGGTGTTTGTGGCACCGTCGTTACTTCTGATTTTCCATAACACAAGTGCTTTAGCTACTTACATTAGGATCAGAGTAATGATGTTGTCTCATTTATTATTATTATATAAAATTTCATCAGATTCAGAAGAATGAGCGACAGACAGACAGAATTACTTTCACATTTGTAATATTAATAAAGATTATATTATGACCATTTTCACCAACAACTACCTCTCTACATGTTATGATGATATTGGAATTTATATTTATAATATTAAAATAACCGCTTTTTAATAAACGCATGTGTATGTATAATGTATAATACACGGTACATATACAGAATAACATTTTGTACAGTTTTTATCTGTCTGTTTGCTTCGGCTGATCTCTGGAATAGTTGGACCAAGTTTGACAGTACTAAAACTGGTAGATAATTAATGTCATAAGGTAGTCATTTGGGCTACTTTTATTTTAAAAGTACCACGCGCACTAAAATTTTGTTGGTCGAACCCAGGACTTAAGCCTAGAACCTTGTAATCTTCAGTCCTCTAAGTTAAGAGACTAACAAGGCGATGTAACCAAAAATCCGTGGATCAAACAATAGACACAGAAGGCAAAACAGCGCTTTTTCCAGTTTATCTAATACAAAAATATAATTTCCACAAGCAAATACATAAACAAAAATGTCACAACATCAAATCCCCAGCGAAGTTTCGGTGTATACCCTTAAGACGGCTTTAAATATTTATTTCACTTGTAATACACTTTTTTCACAAATGTCAGCGACATGAATGCCGACTTGTAAAGTACAAACAAGACGTGCGCTTCCGTGAAGACAAATTGAGTAATTTTTCTTTCAGACTCGAGTGATAAACGTATCTACATTACGGATGTAGCTCGCCGATCATTTATTATTTAAACTAACAAAGTCTTTTAACATAAGGATTTATTGTGAAATAGTACGTTTTTATTTAGAACTTTGTCAATTGTTTTTGGCACTTGCCGATAACGATTTTTTTAGGTATCATTACGTAATTAACATTATTAGTGTGGCCAAAAAATCCTTTTAAATTAGATTTTATTTTGACCTTATTATGAATATGGACTTCATTTGAGGCTCGAATTCGACCGCCATTTATAGATAATTTCTTCCTTAGCTGATGGCCTTTTATTTACAACTAACTTCCTAGCCATGATTACGACTAAAATATATATGCAAATTCCAATACAGATTTAAATGATTAGGACAGATTTTAACAAATTTTAACAAATAATAAAAGTTTAAAAATGTGGCATTAAGATAGCAATCCAAAACTTTAAACATTCGTAAACAATTATTTCAGGCGCAGCAGACAAGGAAGCAGATGAAGAGGAAGGCAACGCAGGAACAGGGCACACGGATGAGACGGAGGATGACGCCGACCATGGAAAACATATTCTGCCTCTCTCTGGACACGCAACCACCGTGTAAGTTACATAACACAGAATATAATACAAGGAGTTTATATATATCTCGTAAAAATAATAATTACTTTTATTTTAGTGAGGTGTCGGCCAGTATGCAGGACTTCTTTAAAATGCTGGACGAAAAGATTGAAAAGGTAATTGGTCTATACATTTTAAAAGATAGTTTTTTATATGACACAGTTATCTAAATTAAATTATTTATTTTAGGGCAAAGACTATGATTCGTCGAGTGAGACGGAAGTACGTCTAGAAAGAGAAAGACGAAAAAAGTTAATTGATCAATGGCGCTCTGCATCACTGTCGACCCAATCATCACAATCCCAGCCCAGCCCTCCAACTCCAGCTAGACGACGCATGCCGAGGCCTATACCGCAACCACCAGAACGCCAAAACAGTCCTGGATCGGTCAGAAGATGCTACAGGCAACAGCACGTTCAAGAAGGAATGTCTCCACCTCCGAGAAGGGCTCATAGTGCTCAGTCTCACCACCCACCAGACTCACGACAAATTAATGGTGACAACTGGCATGATCCTACGAAGTCACCGGTAAAAAGGCCTCAAAGCGCTGGATCAACTTGGAAAAGTAATCCAAAAGTTGCACCTTACAATCAAAAGCCGAAAAAAAACGAAGTCAATGAAAACCAAAGAACAAACCAAAAAGACGCCGACGCGTCAACGAATGCTAGTCATGACATATCTCAAATAACATATAACCCTACATTCCAAACTCATAGTCCAGCCCATTCGGCTAAGTCTCAGCAACCGTACATAGCGCAAATTATAAGTTGTCCGATGTCCCAACAAGTTGCTCCTCCATCTCCGCCAAAGTTTATAGCCCCACCAGAAGAGTACCAAGACCCTCAAAACCATATGGCAGATAATAAATACAGTGGCAGTCAAAAACAGGCGCATAATCAATCACAAGTGAACCCTCAGTCTCAAATTTATTACATTCACGGTAATCCATCGACGAACGTTTCAAATCCACAAGATTTAGTGCAACAAAGACAGCAAACACACTTTCATCTGCAGCAATACGTGGCAATGAAACAAGCTCAACAACAAATGTTCACGTATCTACAACGAGGCCCTCACACCGTATTTCCCAACGTGGATTATGCTCAAATTCCAAATCCGAGAATTTATGAAGGCGAAGAATTCACGGGTCAATACGGGCATCCAGCTTTAAGGACACACAGTGCTCCAACACCCGTGGGAGTCGTCCGACCTATGCCAATCCCTCCTCCCTTCAGCCCATTGCCAGACGGATCGCATATGGTTCAAATGCCTATGTGGCCTCACATGCCACCAGTCGTTTCGACAATGGGCCCTTGGTTGCCAGGACAAGGACATGAAATGCAATACTACCCTCAATCTCAATTCATGCCAATGTACAGAGCGACTTCAGCTGGTTCCGCCGGTACATTAACTAGGTACCATAAAAAGGAAACAAGTGATGGTGAAGTCAAGAATGTGTGCCAAAGTATAAACATAGTGAGGCAGAAACAGATCGGTCAGATCGTGTCAGTGCCCGGTCAGGAACTAACTGTGTGCAACAGTACGAGCGACAGCCCAAGTCCTGCGTCAGTGAGCACAGACAGCGGAGTATCTCCTGGGAACAGTGCTCCTAATTCTAAAGCATCTGTTTTCAGCCAACCCCCCGTACCTTCGGAGTCCTTCACCGCTGTAGATAGCAAAGCTAAGAAAATGAAAACTGCACCATTTTCGCGACCTCTGAAAAATTCTAAAAGTCTAGATTCTTAGTGCAACTTTGTAATTATGTAGATTTTCTAAGTGTACGTAGATTCTAGTCGGAGTATGTAAATTATAGTGAAATTAGTTTCGTATGCTTATCATTGTATAGTTGGGGCATTTTTGATTCGATCAATGTTAAAATCGATGTCGAGTTATGACTGTAAGTTTCACGTCACTGTCATTTCTTATGTTTTAGATTCGCTCTGTGATTTTAATTTGAGTTCATTTGAATTCGATATTTCGATTTCGATTCGTAATATGTCGAAACTGAGTAAATTAACTTTGTGCCTTGCAGTCATTGATTTAAAGTTCATTGTCGTATGTACCGCGTGACTGTTGTAAACACTAATCTCTACAATGGCTGCGTCACTTGGTTTAAGAGACGGGTAATTTTTATCGTATTATATTAATTTATTAACAAAATTTAAAATAAATTATTCTAAATGTATGTTTAGATAAAGACATGTAAATGGTACCTCCATGTACCGAACGATGCATTTTGAATTATCCATTAATTATAATAATTAAGAAAGATACGTGTGATGTTTTATTTCATTTTTATATTAAAAGAAAAGTAATATATACAGTAAATATAAAACAAAAATTATTTTACAAAGTAAATGCATTATCAGAAAACTATCCCAAAAAACAAAAAAAAGCCTTTCATTTCCGCGCCTAACTACACAGATTTGGTACTAGAACATTACATTTAAAATAATCGCCTTTAAATTTCCCACTGCTGGGCTAAGGCCTCCTCTCCCTTTGAGGAGAAGGTTTGCATATTCCACTATGCTGTTCCAATGTGGCTTCGTGGATACACATTTGACAGAATTTCGTTGAAATTAGTGAAATTCAGGTTTCCTCATGATGTTTTCCTTTACCGCCGAGCACGAGATAAATTATAAGCACATGAAAATTCTTTTGAACCCGCAATCACTGGTAAGATGCACGCATTCTAACCACTGTACCATCTCGGTTCTTGGTACTGGAATGATTCTAAAATTTTGAATATGTGCAGTCCTTGCTAGTACTATTTTAAGTAAAAAAAAAACTATTATATTATATGGCAGCTATCATATCATCCATCGTCAGATTAATTACATCTACAAGCTAAGACCGTTTCTCCAATTTTAAGGATGAATAAGCTTGAGCAATTACCCTAGAGACATCGAAGATTCCTGGTTTGGTAAGCATTAATGATGTAAGAATGGTTTGTATTTCTCACTGTTAAAACTGGTCTCGCAAATGTAAAATAAGCCGCAGGTTAATAAAACCTTCTTCTATGTTCAATAATAACAATAACTTTAAAAAAAAATAACAACAAGAATAAAGCTTATCATCATCATCTTCATCATCATCAGCCTATTTTTGTCCACTGCTGGACATAGGCCTCTCCCAGTGCACGCCACTGTGGTCTTTCTCCGGCTACTCGCATCCAGCTCCTGCCTGCTGTCTTGCGTATATCGTCACTCCACCGTGCCTGAGGACGTCCTATACTACGTTTGCCGAGACGCGGTCTCCACTCTAGAACACGTTTTCCCCAACGGTTGTCGGTTCTACGACAAATATGACCAGCCCACTGCCACTTCAGCTTACTAATCCGGTGGGCTATGTCAATGACTTTGGTTCTTTGACGGATCACCTCATTTCTGATGCGATCCCTCAAAGAAACGCCGAGCATAGCCCTTTCCATAGCACGCTGAGCGACTTTAAGCTGGTGGACCAGCCTTGTCGTGAGTGTCCACGTTTCGGCTCCGTATGTCATGACGGGTAGGACGCACTGATTGAAGACTTTCGTCTTAAGGCACTGTGGGATCGACGATGTTAAGATTCGACGTAACTTCCCAAACGCTGCCCAACCCAGCTGGATTCTTCTATTCACCTCGTCCTCAAGGTTGTTTCTACCAAATCGCAGAGTCTGCCCGAGGTAGACATATTTTTGAACAACTTCGAGGACGGTACCGTGTATCGTAGTCGGTTCCGGTAGAACATGTTCATTGAACATGACCTTGGTTTTATCCAAGTTCATCCGTAGGCCGATAGGCATAGAAGAATCAGCCAGCTCGTTCAGCATTTGTTGTAGGTCCTGCAGCGTTTCTGCCACGATGACGATGTCGTCTGCGAATCTCAAGTGAGAGATGTATTCGCCATTGATGTTAATGCCACGTCCTTTCCAGTTCAGCGTCTTGAACATATCCTCCATTGCATTAGTGAACAATTTGGGAGAAATAACGTCCCCTTGTCTCACTCCTCGATGCAATGGTATGGGATTTGTTTGCTGATTCTGTACTCGGACGGACATGGTGGCAGCTTCGTAGAGACATCTTATCACTTGGATGTATCGCCAATCAACTTGGCAACGCTGCAGTGACTCCAGAATAGCCCAGATTTCAACCGAGTCAAAGGCCTTCTCATAGTCCACGAATGCAAGACACAGGGGCCGATTATACTCATGGGACTTCTGTATAATCTGCCACACTGTATGGATGTGGTCTATGATGCCGTATCCGGTCCGAAACCCGGCCCGCTCCGGGGGTTGGAATTCGTCGAATCTTCGCGCAAGACGGTTCGTGATCACTCTTGAAAACAGCTTATAGACGTGGCTCAGTAGGGATATGGGACGATAGTTTTTCAGCAGGGTTTTGTCTCCCTTTTTGAAGAACAGGACGACCACACTTCCGGAGTTCTCTCTTCGAAGAGGACAGAGTTAAAAAGCGTCTGAAGTTCCCTAAGTACCGGTTTACCTCCCGCTTTTAATAGCTCTGTGGTAACGCCGTCCTCTCCAGGTGCTTCTCCATTTTTAAGCTGTCCAAGAGCAGTCTCGATTTCGCCAATGCTGACTTCAGGCAGGTCTTCGGAGAAATGGCGTGTTAATGTAGCTCTAGGATCCTCATTTTCGGGATCAGGTCGAGATGCGTGCGATGCGTATAACCGGCCGTAGAAGTCCTCTACTTCCGAAAGTACTGCCGGCTTAGAAGGAACGACTTCTCCACTTGCTGTGGTCAACTTCGTCAGGTGGCTCCTTCCAAGAGATTGTACGAACACCTTAGACCCCCGATTCTGCTCAATAGCTCTTTCTATTGCAAGAGTATTGGAGCACCGGAGGTCATGTCGTACGCGCCTGCTGATCTCTTGGTTTTATTGCCGTTTCTCTGACGAAGTGACAGGTGGGTTTTCACGTCGTTTCTTCATGAGCCCCAAAGTCTCTTCCGAAAGGTTGGACTTCCTGCCCTTACGCTGCATGCCACAATATCTCGTGCCTTGTTCCCTGAGAATTCGAACTACATTTTCGAGGTTCTGGTTTACGTCAGTTGTGGTTTCCACAGCAGCGAATCGGTTCTCCAGGATTGACTGGAATGTTTCAGATCCCGCAATGGTTTGGAGCAGCTTTGGTCGGAGCGTGGACTTCATCAGACGGGCGCGCTCGGCCTTAAAATTGATATTCAGAGAGCCTCGGAGGAATCGGTGATCACTACTGGTATTGAACCTATTAATCACTGAGACGTCTCTGAATATATGCCTCTTGTCCGTCATTATGAAGTCGATCTCATTTTTTGTCATAGTGTCAGGGCTTTGCCACGTCCACTTCCTTTGCGGCTGCTTCTTGAAGAAGGAGTTCATCAAGAAGAGCCCCTCCCGTTCGAGGAAGTTGACAAGCATTTGCCCCCTATGATTCCTGCTTCCAAATCCATGGGGTCCTACTACCGATTCACTGCAGTTCTGTACTCCCACTTTATTGTTAAAGTCCCCCATGACAACGTTGTAGTGGGTTTTCGTGGTGAAGTGGAGGGCCCTCGATATGTCATCGAATAATTCTTCCACTTTATTGTCCGAGTGTGTCGAGGTCGGTGCGTACGCTTGACCAACCTTGAGGCTGTACCTCTCGGTGAGCTAATAACCTCCAAATAAAGCTTAAGATGTAAGAATTTTGAATGTGTAATTAACTCTATTAAGGAATTAGAGCCGAAATGGCCCAGTGGTTAGAGCGCCTATTTCACCGATAATTACGGGTTCAAACCCAGGTAAGCACCAATGAATTTTCATGTGCATAATTTATGTTTATAATTCATCACGAGCTCGGCGGTGAAGGACAACATCGTGAGGAAACCTGCATGTATCCAATTTCAACAAAATTCTGCCACATGTAAAAACACGAAGCCGCATTGGAGCAGCTTGGTGGAATATGATCTTCTTAACTTCGAAACTTCTTAGCCCAGCGGTGGGAAATTTACCGGCTGTTACTATTACACTATTATTATAGTAGTACCGTGAGTCGTCTTCATCTCAAGACAGATACGAAGTGATGTCCAATTAAGAAAGTGTAAAACGAGTACAATTACTTATTAGTCGAAGTAACGTTTGTAAATTGTTAAACCAGACAAAGAGTACACGTTACTTGAGTCCCATTTATCTTAAGTTGAACTGAATCTGGTTGTTTCACTTAGTTAGTTAACTTTTATCTAAAGAGTATGTTAGATATTTTGACTATGTGAGTAGAATATAGTATACAGCCAGTATAACAATAACATCAGCCTGTAAATTTCCCACAAAGGCCTTTTCTCCCTTTGAGGAGAAGGTTTCTAATATATTCCACCGCTGTTCCAATGCAGGTTGGTGGAATACATATGCACCAGAATTTCTATGAAATTTGCAGGTCTCGTCACAATGTTTTCCTTCATCGCCGAGCACGAGATGAATTATAAACACAAATTAAGCACATGAATATTCAGTGGTGCTTGCCTGGGTTTGAATCCGCAATCATCGGTTAAGGTGCACGCGTTCTAACCACTGGGCCATCTCAGCAGTATATTGGACTAAATTTAATTTTGTCTAATTTATTCTTCTAGTAAATTTTAGATGTCAAATTAAAGCTATCGCTATAAACACACTTAATTATTCATGTTTCTTAATTCATACAGAAAAGATATCAAAATTTTCATTTAAGTTATCCATAAAAGTTGCCAGTTATAATTAAAAAAAATGGCCTTAATACTTAAGTCTCATTTCTCTATTATTTATATAAATTAAGTACATGACTTTTAGAATCTTTACAGATAAAATAACTTTTGACTTTTTTCTTCAGGTATTATAACCTAATCAAAGTTTTACCGTTTTCTTATCAATTTATTATCTTAATTATAAAGTAACAATAAACAGTCTATATGTATGAAAATATTAATTTGCTTAAACAACTGGGTTTCATTAAAAGTCATTTAATAGAAATCAATAAGGAAACGAAGTTAATCCCGCAAACACCGTGTCTGGGTTCGGAGGCTCTGTAATTCCCTTAGCAACCAGTACGTTATAAATTAATTAGCACACTCCCAAGATATCGATGTTAGCGGTTCCTGACACGATGATAGTTTACGAGTATAATATACAACCACAGATAATAAAAGCTACATTACTTTATTTGTCTTAATTGTTTATCACACAAGGAACAATATTTGGCGAATAAATGCTCTTCTAAATCTTCAAACCCACAACTATGATATCGGATTCATCATCATCGTCATCATCAGCAGCCCATATTCGTCCACTGCTGGACATAGGCCTCTCCAATTGTACGGTACTGTGATCGTTTTTTTTTATGGTATACGTTGGCGTACGAGCATTTGAGCCACCTGATGGTAAGTGGTCACCATCACCCATAGACAATGACGCTGTAAGAAATATTAACTATTCCTTACATCGTCAATGTGCCACCAACTTTGGGAACTAAGATGTTATGTCCCTTGTACCTGTAGTTATACTGGCTCACTCACACTTCAAACCGGAACACAACACTACTGAGTACTGTTATTTGGCGGTAGAATAACTGATGAGTGGGTAGTACCTACCCAGACGGGCTTGCACAAAGCCCTACCACCAAGTTTAGTTCGTTCTTTGACTACTCGTATCCAGTTCCTGCCTGCGTAAATCGTCACTCCACCGTGCCTGAGGACGTCCTACACTACGTTTGCCGAAACGTGGTCTCCACTCTAGAACACGTTTAATCTAATTGAATGCTAGGAAATTTAAAAAAGAGCTGAATTTTTATTATATAGTTCAGTTTAACAGATTAAGTGTGGCCATTTATTATATCCAAGACTTAGAACCTTATCCTTATAAGCTAGAGTCATTCGATCAACAAAAAACTCATTTTATACATAGAATACTTAAAACTTAGCATCAAGTTACTCAACTTGGCGTTTGGCGTCGTACTTAAGTTTTTATTAAAGTTTCCCTAATTTGGTTTCCAGGCACGCGGTGGTTTGTGTCTTGATTCTTTTTTAGGAGAATTGGGTCAGATCCGAAGCGTCATCGATTTTCTATAGATGCTTCACAAGCTTCGATCAATGCTAAGATGATTGATGAATAGCCGTGATACACGATGATTCTTTTGTTCTAAATTAATTAGGTGCATACCACGTGTTAAAGCTAAACATTAAATTACACGTCACAAAAAACATTGCACAGAATACCTTACAATTATATCGAAGCCAACAATATACAATACTATTTTAATTTGACAGCCCCCACGCAAATCCGTGGTCAGCTGGTGGAATTTATACGTCGTAACTATAAGTTACGATTATATGCGTCGTTTCGTATTAAAGTAAAAACCTTGTAACAACACGAATAAAATCTTAAGTTTTTATTTTTACAACAACAACAACAGCCTGTAAATTTTCCACTGCTGGGTTAAGGCCTCCTCTCTCTTTGAGGAAATGGTTCGGGGCATATTCCACCACGCTGTTCCAATGCGGGTATTATACTCTCTAACATACAATCTGTGTTTCGTGATTGACTAATGCAAAGAAAGATGAAAAATAAAAATCATTCTTCTGAAAAATCACAAATTTTATCATACGACTTAATGCGCTGGAAGTATCGATTATACTCCGTGTAACATATTTCGTGTCATCAAAATTCTTGCTTTTTCTTTGTTTATTTATTCACATTAAAATGCCTAAAACCCCTAACGGACTGTAATAATTTTGATTATGATATTTCCTGGAAATGGAAACGATTAGGCGCATCAAAAATAAACCCAATCAACTAAGGGAAACAGACATTAAGGGCACGAACAACATATCCTTGGGGATTAGTTAGGTCATAGAAAAAACCTCAAAACCGCAGGGTTGCCACTTTGTTAATAATGTAACTTACATTAACAGCATTTTAACCACGTTAAAGCAACTACAACAAAACTTTCAATTCTAATTATAGCTTATCATTATCAACTAAGAGTAGAGATGGCCCAGATTAGAACACGTGCATCTTAACCGATGATTTCGGGTTCAAATCCAGGCAAGCACCACTATACATATGTGCTTAATTTTGTTTATAATTCATCTCGTGTTCGGCAGTGAAGGAAAACATCGTGAGGGAACCTGCATGTGTCTAACTTCATTGAAATTCTGCCACATGTGCATTGCAAAAACCCGCATTGGAACAGCGTGGTAGAATATGTTCCAAGCACTCTCCTTAATGGGAGAGGAAGCCATGAGCCCAGAAGTGGGAAATTGACAAGATGTTACTTTACTATTATCAATTAAGAACTAACCTAATCTAACACGTGATACAAGCATTGATGCTTTTTGATGTTTTACTCCAACCTATTCATCTTCATTCTATCAATGTATGCCCATGTTTTGCCAACTAATGATGACCAAGTGGTAAGGACACATTACTGGCTCTGACCCAGATAAGTGAGAGTAAATAATAATTAAGTGCGTAATTTGTACCCAAACCCATCTCAACGAAATCGGAAAAAAATTGAGAAATTCTGCATCTGATGTACTAAATTCTTCCTCATGTATATCACACGTTAAAACAACATGGTGAAATTAAAATCTCTTCAAAACAAGAAATTCTTTTACACATACACGTACTTACTTTACTTACTAGATATATTCAGATATGACACCCTCAAAACTCGAATCGATATATCCTTTATTAAAATACTCATTTCCAATGACTAATGCACATTTGTATATTCCAACATCATTCATCATCTACGATGAGAAATGAATCAGTGATATTCATAATAGTTTTGCGAAAGAATGCCGTTTTTAACCCGGCGAAGTTATCATCGAAACTTTGAAATTAAATAGTCTCACATCCTATTTTATGCTTATAATAATCAAGACGTAACAGTAGTGCACAATATGGGAGAGCTATTCTCAAACACATGAAATATGTAAATTTATGGTTCGTTTGTCTTTAGTCCTTTGATTGGAATAGAGCACAGAGCCACTATTTTAATGTAGACACGTAGGTACGGAACGGAGAGCTGAGATGGCCCAGTGGTTAAACGCGTGCATATTAATCGATGATTTCGGGTTCAAACCCAGGCAAGCACCACTATATATATATACACATGTGGAATATGTTGCAATCCCTCTTCTTAATGGGAGACCTCCTCTCCCATTAATCCTTAGCCCAGCAGTGGATAATTTTCAGGATGTTGCTTTTCTTTTTTTTTACGTACGGAACCTTCTAAATGCTATACTAATCATTCTATGACGTGAGCGAATTTTTCAAAAGAGTTTAAATTAATATGAGTCTTGCATCAAAGCGAGACTTAAATAATACTTTATTTGTTCAAGTGGAAAATAATTGTCCCGAATCGTCCTGGATTATCTTAATGAGTTGTTTCCTGGAAAAAGATTAAATAACCTCTCGGATTTCTTAAATAGGTCAGCTTTTATTATTAAATCATTGTTATTAAACAACGCGTGTGCCAGTTTAAAAAAAGTAAAGTAAATAGACTGTAAGTGTTCCAATAGTAGGCTAAGGCCTTATCATCATTTTGAGAAAATAATTTTCGAGTTTCTTCCACCACGCCCCTTGATTGTCAATGGTGATACACATGTATCAAAATTTCGTTGAAAAAGACATATATAGGTTCCTCATTTTGACTTCCTTCACCGACATTTATACTACCAATTTCTTTTTAATTAGATAATTACATCAGATTTAAAATCGGACTTAAATACTTGGACAGAGCGTTAGATACTCCTTAACAGAAGTACACATCCTGTGCACGTCACAAGATGCAGAGAGACTGACATGTTTGCAGATCAGTTCCGCGATCAGCTGTAATGGCGACCTAACTTAGCTGGCGACCTCGAATGAACGAGAAGACTACACCTCTCAACCTATGCTAGACAACTTCAGATTACGTCATCACGTCCTATTATTTCAGTACCCAAAAACTTGAGCTATTCTTGCAAAATAAAAGTCACTAAAGTCTTCAATATCATTACATAGTATAAAGAGAAGTCGCTTATCGCTGTGTGTCCATATGTATGCTTAGATCTTTAAAATTACGCAACGGATTTTTATGCGGTATCTTTTAAAAAATATAATGATTCGATAGGAAGATTATGGTATATAATACATGGGCAATACGGGAAAGATACACTGATCATTTTAGAAGTTGTTATGTGATGTAGTATCAGTATTACACCCGTGCAAAATCTTTGAATAAAACGCAAAAGTTAATATCTGTATATATCTGTAAAAATCGAAATATCTGTATAAAGTAAAAAAGTAAAGTAACAGCCTGTACATTTCCCACTGCTGAGATAAGGCCTCCTCTTCCATTAAGGAGAAGGTTTGGAACATATTTCACCACGCTGTTCCAATGCGATTTGGTGGAATACACATTTGGCAGAATTTCGATGAAATTAGACACATAGAGGTTTCCTCACGATGTTTTCCTTCATCGCCGAGCATGAGATGAATTATAAACACAAATTAAGCACATATACATAGTGGTGCTTGCCTGGGTTTGAACCCGCAATCATCGGTTAAGATGCACGCGTTCTAACCACTGAGCCATCTCAGCTCTCGAAATATCTGTATATATACATTTAACAATTAAGTAGCTCTTTCTACTTAAGACATTACATATATATTAGTTAACCCCATATACGAAGGCGATACAATTAAGACGACTACACAGTGCGTCTATTCGTAGCTGTCACACCCAATTACCTTCAGAATTGCAGAGCGCTGAAAATAGAACCTCGTTCTAGAAATGTTACAAGACGGTTAAACTTTAAACCATTCTATCTTAGTGTTTATACTTAACGCCAAAAATATGGAAGTATTGAATTCGTAGTCTATATTTTACTGAGATGAAACCGGCAAGAAAATTGAGATTATTTTATGTGATGGATACGTACTACGTAGGTACGTACTTTTCCATACTTGCAAATTGTATTAATTAAACTTACAGTTATTAATAGTAAACAATATTCACATTAAATACAAAATTAATCAATAATTAAAGATTAGTTACTATTCATACTATTCAAATAATTACATTTATTTTTGTTTTTAAATTGTATATAAAACATGATTGTTAAAAAGAGAAAGATATATATTACACAAGACGTCCTTTCACAGACCTTATATTATATCAGATGTTTTGATCATACACAAAATATATCGAAATGGAATAAATCCACAATAACGTTGTTCAAAAACATGTAGTTTTTAAGAAAATAGCCGTCAAAATAATCTAAACAAACATATCTGCAGTTTTATTTCGAGGCTGAAATTCATTCGGCGAGGGGCGCGGAGTGGAGGTCGTTGAACCCCACCCCGTCTCAGTTACGACGGCGTGCTGCGTTTAGATTACGTGAGATACAGTCAGTAGGTATTATTATTATTCAATAGAAAAATATATATAGATAAAAAATATTTCAAGTTCATAATTGATTTTGTAGCTTGTTTGTATGTTTTAAATGTTGCAACTGCGGTTTTTTTTTAAAAGATAGATTGATTCGAGAGGAAGGTTTTTATATATAATACATGGACAATACAGTAAAGCAATACTGATAATTTTAGATATTTCTAATGTGTATCATTTCTAATGAGTATGGAACAGTATGGAACCGTGCGTAGCCAGGGCTGGTCGATCGTTATTAATAAGAATTATAGTAATATACCAGATTTCTTAATATTAAATCAAGCTTTGTTTAGTAAGTAAGGATTAGGGTTAAGTGAAGCGTTGGGAACATAATTATAGAGTTGAAATTCCACTGAAATAGGACAGATCTCTTTCTACAAAAGAAAAACAAAAGATGGATACAGCGCAAGGCGTAGAGCAAACGCTGGTAAGAATACGAAAGCAGATGCAAATTTTCAGTAGTGCGAAGCGACACCTCCGTTTGTTTAATTATTAATTAAGTATTTACGTTATAAGTTTTTTTTTTACTTACTATACATACTGCCGGAAAATTGCATATAGTTTAGATTTAGTAATATATCATCTCAATCATTGCCTCCACTGGGGAAAGGGCAGGTTCGTTTTTTGTCCAGAGGATCGGAATTGCGATTCAACGGGGAAATGCTGCTAGCATTCTTGCCACCATTCCACGCAGTCAAGGTTTATACAGTAACTAGTTTTAGTTCATATTTTTATATATTTATGCATTTAATGTTATTAATTATTACGTTAATAAAAATTAATAATATAATAATAATAGTTGTGTTTGCAACTTTAACAATTCGTCCGAAGGTAAAACTAACTACGGTAACTTTTGTCACCAACACATATTAACAACTCAGGTGATTTCAATTTTCTTTTGATAGTAATTCAAGTAGGTAGCTTAATTTCCGTCGAATTTACGCAATGAGATTTTACTATGTTTACAATAAAATAATTAATATGTATATTTGAAGCCGATATTAATCAAATTATATGTTTGGAGGTGATTAATATGTATATTCAAAGCTCATTTGGATAGATTTAATCCCAGTTATCCTACCAATGATCAACACTTTGTTTTATTATACGTTGGTTAAAACTGGCGTAATCTATATTCAATAAATATTAATTACCACAAGCAAAGGCATATTGATGTTGGAATTAATAGTTAATACAGCACGTACTTTGTACAGTCTTTGCCTTGATTTTATAAAAGTTCCTCTGCCTTTATAAGAAAATGAATAAAAAATAATAATTCAGTCGAGTCATTCGCATAGTAACGGATAAAGTAAACGAAGCACGAATCAGGTCACCGCGGGGTCAGGTGGCAAGACTTTGACTATCATCGTTCAATTAAAAACTATTAAAATGCAAGCAAGCAATTGAAAATTTTACTCTTATAAATTAAAACGTTACAAAATGAAACAGTTTTTCAAGTTGTTCTCTGTTGTTCTTATTTTAAAAATAATTAGCAGAACAACGAAAACAGAAAATGACGTTTGTTATTTTTTTTTCTGTGACTAAAAGATAGCAGTGCAAGGTACTATTTTAATGACATAGATAAATAATTTATTTTATTAAATAATAGTATTACGAAGACTGTTTACGTATGGATTAGTTATGTAAAATAAATCCAAAATTAATCACTTAGGAACTACGAATGAATAAAAACAAACAACGTCTGCCTCTCAGTATTTCTTACGCGAAGCCGTAATAAAAAAGTGCTCAGCAGAGTTGGAAAACTTCAGTAGCAATAGAATAAATTTGGCCAATTCCAAAAGTTCTTTTAACGGTTGAAGAAAAAGCATTCAGTGCGCTTAAACGTAAACAATTTATTGCATTCTGGATACCACGTTTATTTTAAGATCAAATCGGCCATTATTTTACGCATCGGAAGGTGTAAGGTACAGTCAGAGTGAGAAAACCTTCGTAAGTTTTCAAATTAATTTCTTTATCAAGTCTTAAGCTTTTAGGACCTTTTGAATCGAAGCATCAAATCGTTACCTTATAATGTCATTCTCAATCGGTAAAGCAGATTATCGCTCATAATGAGCACAGGAAAATATAACTTAAGGTGAAGAACCTTTTCTTACCCGGTCTGTACATTATAACTTTCTGTACGTTTTTAGAAGAAGTGCTGCTAAAAACGTCATAAGTCCTTTGAATTTGCACACTGCGCGGCATACTTTGGCCTTTTTGATATTGAGATCTTTTCTAAATCTTAGAAGATTCTCATCCAATAGTACAAGGCTGGTGTCCAACTAGACAGCACCGCGAATATTGGGATGATACTGAATCACATCTAACAAAGTTGAATAACCGGGTTCGAACCTAGAACAACGTATAACACTACGAATAAATATAACAACAACGAATAAAGTTTTAGCCATTATTTAATCTAACAGCATAACTGCGATGCAAACAAAACAATTACTGTTAAAACTTGTTCAGCCAATAAATGAAAATACAAATGGAAATTGGTCGTTATTTGTTTTCCTTATTTAGAGCACTCTGGATTAACAGAACTATTGTTTTGTTTTCAAAAATAAAAATAACTTCGTACGTAAAATTATATTGACTGGTGCTAGGGTTCAAGCCCGTCTGGATATGTACCACGAATTTGTCATACTTTCTGACGATTTGCAGCAATACTTAGTACTTTTGTATTCCGGCTTGCAGGGTGAGTGACTCAGTGTAACTACAGACCCAAACTATATAACATCTTAGGTCTCAAGTAATTTGTTATTAAACAAATTACTTCAAACAATTAATTTCTAATAGATATCTATTGCCCTAATTCATGCACTATTTGTTGGATAAAATAGGTACCTGTTTAAATAATAATCAATTTATAAATGAGTAGTAATAAATATAACATATTATTATGATACGCATAAAATAATGTATTTATCAATTATATTATAATTAAAGTTAACCGCAGACTTCCCACAACATATCAATCTCTTAAAATGACGTAAATGGGTAGTGAATTATTGAATTCAAAAACTCCCTTAAAAATAATACTTAATTTGGTAATTATTCGATTAATTGGTAATTATAAATGCGAAAGTACCTCTGTTTACTTTTTCAAGACCAAATCATAAGACCGAATTTAATAAAATTTACCAAAAAAAGACAAAGGTTACTTTTTATGCTTCTACGCAAAGGGGTAGCTCCCACCAACCATGCTGGTGACAATTGGAATCACTGACATATTTGCGTTGGAATAGGACGATTATAAATAACTTAAGGAGAATTATCTACTAGCATAATAGATATTTAAACGCATTTAAAATTAGTTTTACTAAAATAAATTCATTTCGAATTTAACTAACTTGAGATAACTTACGATTTGTAGTTATTTTTAAAGATTCCCTGCATCCAACTGTTAATGTCCTTGAATTAAATAAAAACAATGTATTTATTTATAAACTATTAAAAATCCAATCTCACCTACCATAGTGAATTCTTGTGGCGAAATTTCACCAGGCTTCACCCAGACAGGCATTTCATTAGGCTGTGCTTTGTATGTCAGTAAGTCATTTAAAGTTTTTATTAAGTATATAACACAAACGAATACTACGAATACTTTGTTTTTTTACTTCAATCTTGCGTAAAAAGCGTTATTTTTTATATAAGTTACTTATTAAACGTATATTATGTATTTATTTTTTTATTTCAAATAGATAACAATCTTTCAATAGAAAGGCGTCTTGCCCGGTCCGGTGGGATTACACAAACAAATTACGGTCAGTGGGGCAAGGGATGAGGTGTTATAAATTATATTTTATATATAGATACTGCATATTGAAATTTGTGACAAGTATTACTCTACTGTAAGTTTATACATTGTAACAAAACTAACACCTAAACAAAAGGTTATAAGTTCAAACCCTGAAACAAAATTTTCAGTCCTTCAATTTTTATTTTGTAATTCATATTGCCCACCATCGTTTTTATTGGAAACTGTTTATGGTAGATGAAACTAACATATCTATATCTGATGTTATCATCACTGACTGATTCCGGTCACAGCCACCAATCACAAAGGTATCCAGCTAAATGCATATCACAGTGCACTGTTGTGTACACTAATACGAATACAATATCAATTTGATCACTCTCATAATGCGAATTGAACGGCAAATCCGTTATATAAAACCGCAAAGAATTTAGGCCAAGGATCAAAATTGGATTGTACACACCAATTTCCAGACTCAAATGCTGTTAGTGCTAATTTTTTGGTAGAATTAACCCAACAATTTATCGATCCAACTTAGTTAATTCTATCAAAAAATTTGCACTAACAGATCTAGCCACTAGACCAACGAGATGGTATCCTACCTATCTACATCCAGAAAATACCCGGTAATGCCAATCGACAAAACTTTGAAGAACAGATTGTATTCCATGGAGAAAGCTGTCGGAAAAAGATAACTGGAAACCAAGTAGACTGACCATCTGAGGAATGTACTACATGGACTGTAAAAGCATAGTAGATCTGTCTCCAGCAATGAAAGAATTAATTCTGCAAGTTGAAATGATTTTCGCCAGTTCTAGCTTGGTAACACCAAATGTATTTGCAAAATTACTCGATTCTGGAAATCGTTATAACATTGTTGAACAATTGAATATCGAAGCGAAAGCAATCAGACATGAAACCAAAGACAAACGGAACGGAACTTGTATTATTAAAGTGGAAATTGGAATCAATTCCTGTATATCGAAATATTATATAATACTAGCAGACCCGGCCACGCGTTGCTGTGGCTGAGTGATTAAGGAAGGATTTAAAAGACAAAATTTAACACAAATTAACATAGCATTTTTAATTTCATTTTATTTATAAATACTCTGATAACCTTTAATTAAAATAAATCACAGTTTATCACATTAAAATTTACTGAAGCGCCAGTCGATGTACAATATTTTTGGTCAACCTGTCTTTTGTTAGCACAAATTAACTTGATGGTCTTCCTACACGTATGTAGCTTGAAGGTAATATAAACGCACTACCGATTTCATTGGTGTTTAAGTTTCCATCGATGTTTCCAACAACAGCATCTCGTAAGTGGATGTATTCCTCTGATCGTAATTTAACTTGGTTAAACCGAATGAATCGCAAGCGTTCACTTTCAATTTTAGCAAACATATCCACGACGTATTGATGATACAACTGACGATATCGAAGAATATAGTTGTCCTGATTATGTCTAATCATTAATCGATGCGCGTAGTAATTCATTGAACTAACTTTTTTATTTAATTCATTACCATTAATTGGATCACGCTGTTTGATATTGATTATATATATTCGTCTTGTCCTTGCCAGAATATCAATGGGTACTGGAGTACGTCGTACAAACGGTGTATATCTGAAATTCTACTCACAGTATTATCTCGGCGGGTAATTTTTATAGATCTGTTGTCAACTGGATCACCGACCATAATAATCGCAACTTCATCTACAGTTGGCGCATTGAACCTGCCAGCGTGTCCTCCCGATGGTACTTTGTCAGCTTTAATGACGATTTGATAATTGTCACCTTTTAATTGTGGTGATACTCTTTCAAACAATTGAATCAGATGATTACGGTTCTCCAAAAAAATTTCTAACGATACTACAATTGATCTCTCTTCTGCTTGTTCAATAAAATTATACTGGCATCGCGTTGTCACACGTTCTTCACAACTGCCCATAAAATAGATTTGGAGAAATTTTGGATCTTCATTTGGCATTGGCATCAATGACCCTATTTTATGGTACACTTGTCCTTGTATTTTAAATGTTGTTTCAAAATTACGACCATCAGTTGAGAGATCGCAAATTTTTGATGCTCCAAATGATGTCATTTGAAAGCAAGAATTAAACTTTCGTGTCTTACGCAAAAATAATTTTGAATCATTTGAAATGCCAAAAAGAAGAGATTTCAAAGGTTCAGGCGGAGTAGGGAGTTGTAATAATACAACTTTCCCTGAGGCACAACACATGCCAGGTGATTCATTCCGAAATTTTAACGCCTGACAATGTTTGCATATTTTGTTCATCGCACCGATAGTAACTTTGGGATCAGCTGAGTAATTAATGTCTGGTGCATAATTAAACCCAAGACGAACAAACGATTCACGTGTTAATGCACGACTGGTTCGCTGCCTTTCTCGGTCTCGTTCTCTAATTGAATCTATGTGTTGTCCACGTGCAGCTCTTGTTCTCGATAAATATTCTTGGAGACGATTATCACGCTGTTCTCTTGATTCATGCGCACGAATATCAGCTATGCGATTCTTTGCGCTTCATTTCTTTCTGCTCTTTGTTCGACTGATTCGTGAGCTCTTTCAAGACGCCGTTGTCGAGTTTTTTTGCTACAGGCATTGTTGAGGTTAGATTTTTTTGGTGGCATTTTACTGAAAATTTTATGTGAATAAATTCCTTGTACTATTATTTTGTTGTTCTTATATTTCACTGCATTATGTAACTGTAAATTAGTAGCTATATAGATATCCAAAATAATATACAACAAATGAAAATAAAATGAAAAATGATCCAGAAAAAGGGATGTCACAGAGAGTATCGATCAAAAAATGGCCAGCACCACGTGTAGTGGAAAATGAAATCTAAAATTCAACGGTAGCGCCACCTATGATAAGTTAATGATAAACGGTCTGACAGATTTCTGTAAAAAATCCTATGTGAGGCGCCATCTGTTCGAAATTTTCGTAATTTACAATTAATAACAACAATCAACTTTGATGATCAGTTTATTGTTATTTATAAATCATTGAGGCCATTAATCGAAATGAAAACTATCCTATCTCTTAAGTTGGACCAAATTACACATAAATGCCAAATTTCATCAATATCGGTTGAGTTGGTGAAGAGTTCACTGGGAACATACATTGTGACACTGGATTTTTATATATTAAGATCTGATATTTTAAGCAAATTATCAAATGGAGCTAGACTTTGATTACATTTTAGTTAAAATGCCAGGGCGAATTTGTCTTATCTATACTTATACTATATATACTATAGAATTATTTCAATTTACGACATCACATTACAAATGTGATAGTACCTAAACAGAAGAATTTGTGCAAAGACCAAGTTGACATGAGTCACCATGATAGAAAGAAAGAAAGAAAGAAGAAAGAAATGTTTAATAGGACACGAGACACAATAAAAAGTGTAAAAAAATATAAATAAAATCAAAAATAAAAAACATAAAAACTAATTATAAGTATTGACTAACTTAATCTAAAAAAAAAACAACAACAACAACAAAACAATGATAATTAACGTCTCCTAATAGGTGTACCATTCAGCTTCCAAGTTGGGTTCCAAGAAATCTAATGTTTTGCCGAAAGGTTGCCTCTGTACTGAAATATACCAACCATTCCGCCATAACATTAGTGAAACTTGAGCAATAATAATGATCACAATATTTAATTTTACTACCAAAATGTAATTTACTTAGATAGAATATTTTACAATTCCGATACGTAGATTCCTCTTTATATAAATAAAAATTTTAACAAAAAGAAAAACCGACTTCAAACAAAACACTATTTTAAAACAAATGAATGTGCACGAAAAAGTAATAAAAATAATTGCGTATTCAACATATTTTTTAGCGTCTTCCTAAGTTAAATGAAATGAAAAATATTAGACTACTTAAAAGTCGATTAACGATTATATCATGTAGTTATAATTATTGGTATATTTGGAGCCGGTGTCAGCCACGGTGCCCTTGCCCCAACAATCAAAAGAAAGAAGCGATACGAGCCCCTTGATTGATCCAGTATATTATTGTGTAAAAGGTAATTTGTAAAAAACATATTTGTTAAAGTATTCTCGTATTGTTTTGTTGATAGATATACTGTAGGGTTTTATTGGCTGACACCGACTCCAAATATAACAATAATTATAACTACATGATATAATCGTTAATCGACTTTTAAGTAGTCTAATATTTTTCATTTCATTTAACTTAGGAAGACGCTAAAAAATATGTTGAATACGCAATTATTTTTATTACTTTTTCGTGCACATTCATTTGTTTTAAAATAGTGTTTTGTTTGAAGTCGGTTTTTCTTTTTGTTAAAATTTTTATTTATTTTTTGATTTTAAGTGAAGCTGATGTTGACTAACTATTTTTTTTAATATGGATAGATTAAGCGTTCCGTTTATATGAGTCAGAAACTACTTCGAGGACAATTTCAAAGGAAACTTGCGAATAAAGCAAAAATAGACTTTCGAAAATGCGGATTTAATACGTCACGCGGCGTAAACTACAAGGATCCCTCGAAAGAGCTGTAATCGAACTCAGCAAAAAAACTTTGAAAAAGACCAACTATATTTCGTACATCATATGACATCACATCACATACACAAAATTTGATTAAAGATAGTAAGAAATTATGCCCCATATCGCACCCTAACTGCGAGCCGTATAGGAGTTCCATCACTACATAGTATAAAACAAAGTCGCTTTCTCTGTCCCTATATCTTTAAATCTACGCAACGGATTTTGATGCGGTTTTTTTTAAAAGATAGTGTGATTCAAGGGGAAGGTTTGTGTATATAATACATGAACAATATAGTAAAGAAACACTGATAATTTTAGAAGTTTGCGATGTGATGTCGTAAATAAACAAATTCTGTAGTACATTTAGTATCAGTATTGCACCCGTGCGAAGCCGGGGTGGCTAGCTAGTTGATTATAATATTCGACTATGATAATTACATAAACATAACCACATTACGGAAGGTGACTTAAATATCCAAATAACCTATAAATAAAAGATTCGACTGAGTATCGCTAACGTGCTCCTCAGAATTGTTCCGTTCCCTTCCGTTCCGTTACTTTGTCATGGATCCTGTGCTCAGAACCTTACCAAACTTTCCCCAAATTACCCTTGAAGTATATATTTTATAATAAAAAAAGAATTATCAAAATTGGTTAACGTGATTTTCAGTTATTCACCTATTTGTCGCGCATATACATAATGCAAATTTAAGACTTATGTCGTTTTCATATGGATACCATCATCGGAAAAAAATAAAAAAAAAATGGGACCCCACGGGAAGCACTACCTTTCAAACAAAAAAAAAATTATCAAAATCGGTCCACCCAGTAAAAAGTTATGAGGTAACAAACATAAAAAAAAAAAAAAAATAAATAAAAAAAAAAAAATACAGACGAATTGATAACCTCCTCCTTTTGGAAGTCGGTTGAAAACTATTACATAAAATAATGTAATCATTTAAGTGTTTTATAACATAGGGACCGGTGGCTCCAGTGAAACAAAGTGATTACAACCACCCATGGACATCAGCAATAATGGAAGGTGTCCCAGCATTAAAGATTTGAGTTGGCTCTTTCAGCTCACGATTCCCCTTAATTTAACTGGTTTGGTTCGGAAAACCAACATTTCGTAACGTTCGGAAACAGGGTTCTACAGAGTGTTTACCTTTCAGAATACCACATTTAAATATATTCTGAAAATATATACCTACACACAGATTCTTTATATTTATTGTAAGTATTATTTACAGTCTTTTTATTTTAATAAGGCTATAAAAAATGTTTAACCTTCGAGACTTATTTCCACATTCAGTACTTACATTTTGAATATTTTATTATGAAAGTTGAAAGGTTCAGGAATAAAAGTAGTTTACAAGATATAACTTTGTTTCAAGAAAACGACTTTGAAAGTTTCCATGTTTTACATCTCGTAAGTATGAAATGATAAAAGGTACGCAGAAAAACTTCAGCCTTTTATTTACTTAGTAAATTTTACTTAAATTTATGGTACCATCGTTACCTCTGAATCCATAACACAAGTGTTTTAGTTACTTACATTGGGGTCAGAGTAATGTATGTGATGTTGTCCAATATTTATTATATACTAGTTTATTTACGACATCACATTAAAAACTTCTTAAATTATCAGTGTGTCTTTACTATATTGTCCATGTATCTATACTTAAACCTTCCTCTCGAATCACTCTATTTATAAAAAAAAAAAACTGCATCAAAAATCTATCATACATAAGGTAAGACATTGAAGGACAGTAACAATAAAAATCAAGTGCTGAGAAAAATAAATAAAGAAAATGTAAAGTTGTTTTGTCGCGGGTATTCAGAATTCTTCGTCGCTTTCCCCTGACAGCTGACATCAAACGTCAACGCTGGATGTCACTTTTTTTTTTAAATAATGGCTTACGACTTTGTTAATAAATATTGCAATGAGGCTAAATAGTTAAAAATTGATCTCTGTTTGTATTATTATTGATTTGATATTCGAAATAAGAAAATAGAGATTTAAGGATCACTGTATTTTTAAATATGCATACTGACAAAATGTTTTTTTTTAATATATCACATAAGACATAGGCACACATATTGATCGTACATCCTACAAAAAAAAGTAAATATAAAGAATTTTACGTGAAACCTCCAATGAAGAGATACTTAAATATTACATTTTTAATCGAATAAAAGACGTTAGGAATGTAATATTAAAGCAATCGCTTAAATCAAGTAAGTGGTCACCATCACCCATATACAATGCCGCTGTAAGAAATATTAACTATTCCTTACATCGTCAATGTGCCACGAACCTTGGGAACTAAGATGTTATGTATCTTGCGTCAGTAGTTACACTGGCTCACTCACCCTTCAAACCGGAATACAACAATACTGAGTACTGTTATTTGGCGGTAGAATAACTAATGAGTGGGTGGTACCTACCAAGACGGGCTTGCACAAAGCCCTACCACCAAGTACGTATGTATCTATGTATTTACGCTTACAAAGTTTAACTAATTTTCAAGGTTTTGGCCCAAATATAATTCTTTAAATTATATTACAAAATCACTAGAATACTTTAAAATAAACTGTAAACGTACAACTCGTTTTACGTCCAATTTTACTAACAGTAGACCTAGCGCCATCTATTGAGTATTTGTCAGACTACCAACCCTCGATCGCGAACTGATTTCCGGGGCTTGCCAATGTGTCGCGCGCTACAAATTGCTTCGTCTGCGTTAAGCTGCAAACTTAGAACAGATATAATAGAAATGGTATGATTCTGACAAAGTTACATTCCAAAAAGATAATTCTGTGAAAAATGACAAATTTTAAAATAACTTCTTGGGGATATTATTAATTGTTTTTGAAATTCGGGAAGGAAAAAAGAAACTCGATTACATAGTTATAACTATATGATACTGATATCTTACCATTTTACTATAATATTTATAAAGTTTTATTTACGTTCGCCTTAAATGCTTAAGAGAGCCGGTCAATTTCCCACTGCTAAGGCCTCCTCTGCCTTTGAAAAGAAGGTTTGGAGCATATTCTACCACGCTGCTCTAATGCGGGTTGGTGGATTCACATATGGCAGAATTTCTTTGAAATTAGACACTTACAGATTTCCTCATTATGTTTTCCTTTAATTCAATCACAATTAAATTAAGCACATGAAAATTCAGTGGTACATGCCTGGGTTTGAACCCGCAATCATCAGTTAAGATGCACGTGTTCTAATTATTGGGCCATCCCGGCTCTCTATGCCTAACACTGAGGACCAATCCCTATATCGACAACGAACGGACGATAATTAGTATAACACACATAAATCCTTCTGATTAATTTAGCTTAGTATATAATTATCAATTTTAATAATTATTACATATCTGTGAATCCTTTCAAAAGCTTCACAATGATCCGATACCCCTTCCCCTAAGCTCGTTCTCTAGCTATAAGTTAGCTATGGCTGATGATCTTCAAGGCGAGTCCACATTAGATTCCTAATGGAACATATAATTGTTGTTATCCAACAATATAAATGAAATAACTCATGGTAAGTGTATTATTATAATGAATGAAGATTCTGAATTCTAAAATGCATATAAAATAACATATTTTAATGTAATAATTATGAAATATAATACTTTATAGGACAGGTATAGTTATTCTACCGCCAAATAACAGTACTCAGTATTGTTGTGTTCCGGTTTGAAGGGTGAGTGAAGCCGTTTTACAACAGGCACAACGGACATAACATTATCAACATAGTGATTGGTAGAGTATAAGGTTGAGTGGATATTAATTTAAATAATTGTATTAACTAAGATGACTGTAGACTGACTGTCTACCCGTGACCACGAACACTGCAAAGTGCTCGAAACGTCGGGATGTTTAAAAATCATTAATATACGCGATTCATCCGTTATAATTAGTTTTATTTAAATGTGTAATAATCGCGAAAATTTAAGACAACATTATGACTGTATTTTTTTAAATGTTGAAAAAGAGTAACTACTGAGTTACTTGCCGGTTCTTCTCGGTAGAATCTACTTTCCGAACCGATGGTAGCTTCACTTAATTGTTAAATGACGATTCAAAAGTGATCGTAAAAGCCCACTTGAATAAAGTTTATTTTGATTTGATTTGGAAGGTACATACCCAGGCGGGCATGTACTACCTACCCCCAATAAAAACGACTTTCTATGTATTATATTAAATACATAGATAGGTCCGCAGTACTACGTTAGTGGTCATCGAAAAACATCCACAATACAAATAATATGATTTAACGATAAACGACGATTACGTAGCTTAATTAGTTCCATCATTAAGAATTATTCACCGAAAATAAATTATAAACAAAATCGGATAAGTATCGCAGAGTCTGAGGGGAAAAACATTTTAGCTCATTATGAAAAGAAATCTTTATATGCGAAAATCTTGGTTATAATTTTTAAGCTTCAATATAAATATACCATATAATACCAAACTAATGAGTATTCAGTAGAATAGATTTTCGGTAATCGAGAAATCAGGATATACCTATCAAATTAAAAAATATATATTTAAGACTTTTTCTTTGTAAGTGATATATTTTATACATTTATCTTTATCTATATATAGAAGTGAAATTCTACTCACTGATTAATTAATCTCAGGAACGATAACACCTAAAAACTTGTTTTCTTATATGTAGACATCCGCTAAGAACGAATTTTACAAAATCCCATACCTAAGGTGTAAAAAGTTGCCCCCTAAAGGTTCCTTGAAAGTTTGTGTTTTAAAAATTTCGCGCAGGCAAATCCGCATCTTTAGCTAGTTCATTACATTTTTCACGAATATAATTAATTCTTGGCTTACTACAGTAACGGAACCTTTTAATTTTTTATATCATCATGTAACTTTCGACTCCATTTCATACACTGAGATCAGAGTAATGTATGTGATGTTGTCTCATATTTAAAAAAAATTATATATTTACAAATATTTAATTGTTGCTGATAATCGTCTATAATTTTGGTCTAGATTTTGATTTCACTACTCAACTGCGTGTAAAGATTTTATTTAAAATCATTCAAGAATAAAGAACTGTTCAGTTAGGAAGTCGAGCTTTTCATCGTTTTATTATTTAAATAATGTTTAATAAAATAAACTTAATGAATATAATGTAATTTGCATTCCTCTCACGCATTTGTGCTAATGGACGCTGATAATCATTTATCGAGGAGGGGCGCACCTTTCTAAGTGAAAAGATGTACATCGAAGAACGACTACTTGCATAATCATAGTCCTTATAAAATTAATTTATCTCTTTCTGTCATAACTAATTTGACATTGGAATGAAGAAGCCCACTCTATGTTTAACAAATCATCTTGTAAAAAATATTGATACTTAATCATTATAGGGCAGGAGCTGGGTGCCAGTAGCCGAAGATCGATCACAGTGGCGTGCTATTGGAGAGGCCTATGTTCAGGAGTGGAAAAAGGCTGTTGATGATGAATCATTATAGATTTATTTACTCAGGAATTCCGTCTGTTCATGTAAAATTATTTAAGATGTAAGTCTTTTCACGCAACTCAGATATCTCGTAAACACTCCTACTCCCACATCGATATTCATTTAACGAAGGCCTTCGTATAGATCTATTTTTTTATTTTATTTTATTTTATTAAGGACCATCAGCAGTCACAACACTTACACATGTAATCATAAAACACATTGAAACTTATATAAAATGTGCGACTTTTTAAGACGGCCACAACATGCATTCTTAGGTACAATATATTTTTTTGTTTTACTTAAGACAGATTACAACATAAGCAATATTTTTATAATACTGAATACTAACAATTGCTAACCACATTTGTATATAAAATTAAAGATTTAAAAATAAACTAATTTGAATTAATAATAATAATTAATAACATTGAAAATAAAGCTAAAAAAATATTATAAATTAGTACACTCAAATCATTTATCACATTAATAACATATGACAAAATAATTTAAATAAGAAAACAATAAATAGTAATTAATTTAAAAAAAAATATATATTTTTTGAAAAATTCGAAATTTAAGTATAAAAAAAAAATTAATAATAACATTGAATACATTTTTCATTAATTTCTTAAATTTACATGCTTACAACATATGTTTTATTTTATAGTTACGATTCTAATAATAACTCCAGAATATATTTTTTGTATTTATTAATGGAGTCTTCAAATATGTCAAGTGACATTGAGTATTTATTATATGTTTTACCTAATCTTACAAGAGGTGCATTTTGTCCTAGTTTAGTTTTAGATGGTCTAATGTAAAATACACTTATTGGATAACGTGGACATACTTTTCTAGGCACATTGAAATTTATTTCCCTGAGAATTTGAGGGCAGTCGATTTTATTTCTGACTATTTTGTACAAGAACAAAAGATCCAAGAGAATTCTACGACTTGAAAGGCTGTACATGTTATAAAATGATAATTGATCTTTGTAATTATAATTTTGTTTTGAGCCTTCACTTGAAAAAGTTAAATGACGCAAAAATCTTTTTTGTACTCTCTCAATTTTAAGTTGATTCACGTTATAATGTGGCGACCATACTGTACTACAATACTCTAGGATGCTGCGCACATATACATTGTATAACATTATTTTTGTTGCCGCATTTTTAAATATTTTGGCATTTCTAATTAAAAACCCCAAATTTCTTGATGCTTTTGCCGTGATGTTATCTAAATGCGGCAAAAAAGTCAGCTTTGAATCTAAAATGATGCCCAGATCCCGAATTTGTGTAACTTCTTTCAAAATGCATCCCTGAATGTAATAATCTGATGGAAGGTTTTTTTTATTGCGGGTGAACTTTATATGAAAACATTTTTCGGGATTCATTATCATTTTGTTCATTTCACACCACTTATGTAAAGCGTTTAAATCTTCTTGAAGGTGTACAGAGTCTAAATTACTTTTAATTGGTTTAATAAGTTTCAAATCATCTGCAAAAAGGAAGACTTCACTATGCTTGATTGTGTTGGATACATCCCTTATGAAAACATTGAAAAGCCATGGACCTAGATGTGACCCTTGGGGAACCCCAGAACTGACTCTATAAGAGACAGATCGAAAACCACTTACGACAACGTATTGTGTACGATCGTTTAAATACGATTTAAGCCAATCGAGTAAAGAACCAACTATTCCAAAACTGTATAGTTTTTTTAATAGTGTATCATGACATACTCTGTCGAAGGCTTTCGAAAAGTCTGTGTAGATAGCATCGACTTGTATTTGATCGTCCATTAACATCATAATACGGTCTACATATGCCACCAGATTAGTGTTTGTCGATCTGCCTTTTACAAAACCATGTTGATTATTATTTTGGTGTTGCTTAAAATAAAAAGTAAGGTGCGGAAGAACCATGGCTTCGAAAGTTTTGGCAATTACTGGTAAAATAGATATTGGCCTATAATTTTCAATTATATCTACATCACCTGATTTGTGGATTGGGACAACCTTCGCAACTTTCCATTTCAAGGGAAATGTTCCTGTTTGCAGACTTTTGTTGAATATTAAGCATAACGGACCACTTAATTGATTAGCACATCTCTTCAGGAATATAGGTGGGATGTCATCTGAGCCTGTGCTTTTGTTTATTTTAAGACTATTTAAATAAAGTTTTATTGATTTTCTTTCAATATGCAAATGGTTCAGAAGAGATGTGCCCATCAAGTCAGTCCCCCGCTCTTCGATGGTGGTTTGTAAAGGTGGTGTGTGATAGTTATACACTGCTGAAAAATGCGACACAAACGCGTTACAGATTTTGATTTCTCCCTCTACATTTTTACCCTGCATGTACATATTATTAGGAACGCTATTATATTTTTTATTTTTATTTTTTAAAAAAATCCAAAAGTATTTAGGATTCCTGCCTATACAATCTTCAATATTTTTAATGTAATTATTATAGCATTCCTTTGATTGCACCCTACAACGTTTATTTAATATTTGCAATGATATTTCATCTAATGGATTCCTGTATAATCTGAATTTTTTTAGTAGCTTATGTTTTTCTCCAATCATTTTGATAAGGCATCTTGTAAACCACGGTGGGTGCTTGTTGCCCTTGGATTTACATTTAGGTACATATTTATTTATTATTTCGTGTAGTCTCCGGTAAAAGATATCGACCATTTCGTTAACTGTACTGCAATTTTTGAATTCATGCAGCCAGTCAATTTCATCCAGTGCACTGTTTATTTTATCATAATCTGCCTTGAAAAAATTCATTCTTATTTTCTCTGTGTTATTATAAATTCCTTTGGATGACGTGTTATTATGAATAAATATCTCTAGTGGTGGAATCTATAAAAGCAAGTGACCTTAAAGTAAAGTAACAGCCTGTAAATTTCCCACTGCTGGGATAAGGCCTCCTCTTCCATTAAGGAGAGGGTTTGGAACATATCCACAACGCTGTTCCAATGCGGGTTGGTGGAATACACATGTGGCAGAATTTCGATGAAATTAGACACATGCAGGTTTACTCACGATGTTTTCCTTCACCGGTGAGCACGAGATGAATTATAAAGACAAATTAAGCACATGAATCAGCGGTGCTTGCCTGACTTTGAACCCGCAATTATCGGTTAAGATGCACGCGTTCTAATCACTGGGCCATCTCAGCTTCCACTGGCCTTCTTCATCTTACCTTGAAAATTTATTATTTTGAAAATATTTCTTGAAAAGTCTTATATAACTCATTTTAAAACCTGCAGTTGTTTAGGTTGACAACACCTGCCTCACCTGAGACTAATTATCGAATCTAATTATACTTATATAAATACGTTATATTTTGCCTTAAAGTTATTATAGTCGAATTTCAGGTTAACCTGAAATCGGTAAGGAATCTTTTTTTCTCTAATAGTTTATATTATTTAATGTTATTATAAAAAAACCATATATTGTGTTACTATGTACTTTAAATGTCAATATGTGATACAAAATAAGGCTGTGATTGTCTTGTAGCTCTCCATATATTTTGTTATTATGTACGTTAAAAGTCAATGTATGTAATACGGTATGAGGCTGTGATTGCCTCGTAGCTCTATTGACTAGCTTGTAAGGTCACACACAGATTCTGTCCTGATCTGTGAAATTACATAAGGGTTTTCAATGAAAAAAGACTCTGCTTTCTATTGGCTTATAATCTAGATATAGTGTGCACGGGTTTACGCATAAAATATCCTGTGCAGTTTTATTCCCTTGATACTAGCAGTTTTGAACGAATATTGTCAGAGGGACATCATAATATAATAAATACTATTTATGTTCTTAATTCAAATAAATTTTCAATTATAAACCGCTTACTTCATAGCTTTATAACTTATATTTTAATATGATTCTTTATTTATACTAAGTATTAAAAAAATTGTAACTAAAAACTATATATTATACAACCAAAACTACTTGTTATGACAATATTGGTGGAATTTACTTCATTTGTATAAAATGCTGTTAGATTAAGTTAGCGACCGCAATTTCGCAGGAGAAATCATGATTGGCTTCTATACTATCTTGTTCCTGGGATGCGTCGGTGCAGTTGTGGGAGATGCACCGCCCTATGTCCAATCAGCTGAGGCCTTCGTGTACGCCAAGACTTTCATTTCCGAAAAACTGTGAGTGAAATATCTTGTTTACTTATTATTGAATCTATGTAGTCGCTACTGGACCATCAGGTCTTAAGGGGTGCGTGAATTTGAACGATCGTCAGAAACTTCATATAACTTTTATGATAGGAACCTGTGGAGGCGAAAGACAATCTCTCTCTCTCTCTCTCTACACGCCAAGCCTTGCACCGACAAAATTTAATTGAAGCCTGTGCCAAGTCTGTGCCATGTGGACCTAGCATTATAGACCTTGTTTCCTTAAGCAGAACCCATAAATATTTTTATAATTTTCCAGACCTATCCGCAAAATGGACATCCATAGGACAACAGACAGACCGCACCTTTCATTCGCCATGCTAACGGGAGTTACTGGCGGGCTCGTGTTATTAAAGAACGATTCCAAACACATAAAGACACCCCTTGAGGTTGTTAACGAATATGTCCCAATAGTTTGGAATGCCTATAACGCAGTTGCCCAAAACGCGCAAACTGTTTTGAACGATGCAAATCATAAAATTGCTCTGGTAAGATATATATGGATTTACTTATTGAAGAAACTTCGATTTTCATTTGATCTTGAAAGGCAGTGGTCATTTTTATTGCGGGTTCAAACCCAGGCAAGCATTACTGAAATTTCACGTGCTAAATTGTGTTTATAATTCATCTCGAACTCGTCGGTAAAGGAAAACATTATGAAGTAACCTGCATGTATGTAATCTCAACGAAATTCTGTCACGTGTTAATTCACCAACCCCCTGCATTGGAGCAACATGGTGGAATAAGCTCCTCTTCTCAAAGGGAGAGGAACCTCCTAGTCCAGCAGTGGGAACAAACTATTACTATTATTATTTATATGAACAACAACTAATTAAATTTAATATTTACAGATAAACAATCTCATAAACTCCATATGCGGATCCGAGAACGTAAATGAATGCAACTCAGGAGTCGATAAAGCGGTTAAAGATTCGCCTATAATCTACCAACGATCTGCGGATCTCCTCTTAGCACTTGGAAAGGTTTCGACTGTGATAAGAGATAACGAATCAACAATCAACACAATCATCAACAACGATAATGATATCCCATACCTGATACATAGTGTCGAAACCAAACCGTTCCGCGCCTTCGTAGATTTAATTAAAACCGTTTACGCAGAGTTGAATGAACTGACGTACAGAAGGTTCTTAATCGATTCGTAGATATAAAACGAATATGGTTCGGAATAAATATATTATATGAAGCATTTAAATAATTGTATTTTATTGAATTCGTAAAACTTTTCACCCTTTATGAACCTACCATAATTTATATTGTACTTCTCTACCAAAATATGACCTTATTTCATGTTTTAAACACATAAAAATACATATATCTGTCATAAAAGTAATAAAAATATATTTGTCGTAGCTATTCAAGAAACTATCGTTTTTATATATTTACTTTATTACTGAGAACAGCCATGTACCTGCCACATCTGCATCTGTTAATTAGATTTAAATTTACAACTAAATGTCATACTACACTCTTTGACAAGAAACATAAATTCACCTATAAAGTTATTTAATTTTTACTGTGCATATTGATTTCACCAAAGCTTTTGATACAATTTATCACTGTATATTATTACATAAGTAACCTGACGTTTGTATGCACAGTAACCTATTGCTATATTTTGAATCCTATCTAATAATCGTAGCGATGCTGTAAGGACAAAAGGACTCTCTTCAATATTTTAGTCTTTTATTTTAGGAGTTCCCCAAGGAGCACATTTAGGGCCTTTATATATTAAGCACATTTTCTGAATTAAAAACATTCAATTATTTTGGTGTACGCTGGTGATAAGATTAAAAAACAACGATCTTTAAAACAACACAACATTTAAGGCGGTTTTTTAAATATATAGAGTATTTCAAGGGGATTTTATATATATATAACACATGTATAATATAGTAGAGAATTTTTAAACAGAGTTGACGCTAATTTGAAAGTGACCGAAAATTATAATAAATTTCAACTCTCAAAACTAAACAATTAAAAGCAATACTTACTAAAATGCAATAATACATTAAAATATGAAAAATATTATAGCTGTAGACTTAAAAAACCTGGTTGTACATTTAGATTCTAAGCTTTAATGCACAAAACAACGATATGACTAGCCCCTACCGCATTCTGGGTTTAGTTTTTAAAAGGATTTTACACTTTAAAAAAATACTTCTATTGTTCAATTATAAACTTGTTTTATGCCTTCAAGCATGAACTAAGTGTAGGGAATACCCAAAACCATTATCTTATTATACATATTTCAAATCTATCTTGAACGAAAACTTGAATCAATGCCTAACTAATTATTTGCTACCATGAAGACCTTTTGCAAGAAAGAGATCATACGTTTTCCATTCAAAATTTGGAATAATATTCACCTGATATTTGAAGCATTTAGAAGAAATTTTGCAAAAACTTTAAAAATTGTTAATGTCGCCTTCACCCCTAGATCTGTAAAAAATATTATGCATTTCTTACATCGCCACACTGGACCACAAGGGACTAAGATGTTAAGATGCCCGGGGAAGTACCACTCTCTCACTTTAAATAGTCGTGAAGTGGTAGCATGCTACCGCGTTTCATTCGGTAAGTGAGAGTTTCGGAGGCCCAATCCTTGAACCAAACCCCCAAAATATGGTTGTGCAGGATTTGGAATCCTTACCCTAGGAGGGTATCATCAGCGACTGCGGTGGAGAGTCCCTCTTTGGGTATCCATGCTCAGGACATACACTACCTGAACAGGGATGCCTAGCCTGCCCTCCGAATTCTGAGGGGCGAGGGCAATTTTGCGCTCGCCACTGTTCGGGGCAAGCAGAGCAGGCATCATAAGGCAACCCCTACCACCCTTGCTGTGGACTTCTGCAACATAAGGGGACTCAACTCCAACCTCAACGCCGTTCACTTTCACCATTCAGATATCTCCTCCTACCGACACGACTCTCCTTTCGTACCCCGTGTACAAATTGGAATATTCCTTTGTACCACGAGCTGGAGTATGCGTTTACGTTAGAGATGATATCTGCTCTCGACACCTCGGCAGCCTTGAAGGGCAGAACCTATCTATTATCTAGTTGTGTGTAGACTGCGATGACCATCCGCGAATCTACGCGTGCCTTTATGGGTCCCATAGTGGTAATGCCGAAACCGACCGACTGGTTGAGCACGTCCAAATGGCTACAGATTCCGTACTGCAGCAGATTCCACCCACCGAGATCGTTATTCTGGGCCATTTCAATGCCCACCATACAGAGTGGCTTGGATCAGGCAGCACTGATCATGCGGGTAGATCTGTTCTCGACTTCGCTTTAGCATATGATTTGACACCACTGGGCACCAACGTGGAGGATCATACACCTTCCCTGTTGCATTTTCTGCTGACTTCGCAACCGGATGGCTACTAGATTATGGTCGATACCCCTCTGGGCTCGTCGGACACGACCTCGTTTCGCGGGGTGCCGCCGCGTATGACACTACAAGTCAGAAGATTGGGATGGGATGGGTTCCTTCTTTTCATCCTACCCATGGAGATGGGTTTGTTTCTCGATAGATGATCCGAATGTTGGTGCTGACTCTGTTGCCGATGTGGTGCTTGAGGGTATGGAACTTTCATTCCATATTCTGCGGTGCCCATTGGTGGCAAGTCCCAGCCCTGGTTTTCTGTAAAACGGCTACACGCCGCAAATGGGAACGCTACCAAGACTGGGCTAACGCATCGGCTGCGTCTCGTGATGCAAACACCAGAACATTCAGAAAGGAATATAACTCTGCCTCTAGGTCCTTCAAAAACGTGTTTGCTGAGGCGAAATAGAAGTACATTCTCAGAATTGACGAGAGACTGGTGCGCTTCCCTTCGGGAACACGTGCATTTTGGTCTCTTGCTTAGTCTGTCCTAGGGAAATTCTGTCAGCCTTCCTTTCAATCTCTGCACAGGGACGGTGAGTCATTAGCACATACCGCGAAGGTGAAGGCTTTTAAAAAAAAAAAAATAAAAAAAGTAAAAGATCGCTTTTAGACTCTGTCTTCGCATCGAACTCGACTCTGGATTACCAAGGAAAGTCACCACCATCAATTCCGAGGTGTGATACAACGATGTCGGAGTTAAAATGTCGGCAAAATGCAGTTCGCAAAGTACTTTTTTCCTAGGACATTTACAAGTCGAGTGGACCCGATGGCATCCCTCCAATAGTACTATGGACATGTGCTCCTGAGTTGACGCCGGTCTTAACGTGTCTTTTTCGGTAATCCTACGCAGGCGTCGTCCCGAACTCCTGGAAGACTGGTTTGGTGCATCCGATCCCTAATAAAAGCAACCACTCAGATCCGTACAATTATAGGCCAATTATAGATGGGCGAAAGCAGTTGAGAGCAATGGTGAGGTATTAGCAGCCAGCTTGGACATAGCTAAGGCCTTCGACCGCATGTGGCACAAAGCGCTTTTTTCGAAGCTTCCTTCCTATGGGCTTCCCGGGAAATTATGCAATTGGATTACCAGCTTTTTGGCAGGTCGGAACATCAAGGTCGTTGCGTTAATGCTGGTGTTCCACAAGGCTGCGTTCTATCACCCACTCTGTTTCTTCTGCATATCAATGATTTGTTGCAAATCGGGAACATTCACTGCTATGTAGACGACAGTACCGTTGATACCTCATACACCAGCTGCGCTAATATTTCGCACGCAAGTTTGCGCGTTAACCGCTAAAAAAACACCATTTGTCGTATCTCCACGTTTGAGAACATCCTAATAGCCGCTACAGGTAGTATCGGAATACTTTGCTTTGATATTTCGAGCCTCGTTTAATTCCGCTTTCAATTGGAAGGCCAAATTGTCTTCAAACAAGCTTCGGTGTGCTCAGCAAGGCGAGACAGTATTTCATGTCGGCCCATTGCCTAAAACTTTACAAGGCGCAAATTCGGGCTCACATGGAGTACTGCTCTCACCTCTGGGCGGGTGCTCCCCAGTACCAGCTCCTTCCTTTTGACCGTATCCAACGTAGAGCGGCTCGAGTTATCAACGATCAAGCCCTTTCCGATCTCCTTGATCCTTTGGCTTTGCGTAGAGATGTTGAATTACTCAGCATCTTCTACCGAATTTTTCACGGGAAATGTTCCGAGGAATTATTCGGATTATTCCCAGCCGCTGAATTTCACCTTCGGACATTTCGTCAAAATTCGAAATTTCACTTGCACCAACTTGATGTCCGAAAATCCACAACAGCGCGATTTCTTAGACATTTTCTGCCTCACACAACCACTTTGTACTCCTTCCTTAAAGGCCGGCAACGCACCTGCAATCCCCCTGGTGTTGCATGTCCATGGGTGGTGGTAGTCATTTTCCATCAGGTGAGCCTCCTGCTCGTTTGTCACCTATGCATTAAAAAAATAAAAAAAATGTCCCTTGTGCCTGGTTACTCTAGTTCTCATACCCTTCTAACCTAATACAATATAACTAAGTATCACTTTTTAGTGGTCGAATATATTACAATTGGGTGGCACTTTCCAGGCAGGCCAGCGCAAAATACAATTGTCTTTAAAGTAAATGCCTACACATTATCTATATTAACATGCATAATTTACTAGTCTACGAAAAACTCCATGTAAATCTATTCACAATTAAAGATTGTTAAAAATAATGATTTTTTAGTCGACAACATATATCTGCAAAATTCGGATGATCGAGATATTACTATATTAAAACCATAAAATTGATGTGACAGTGACAATGACATGACAGTTCAACGAGCGACCATATTTTATGTTTTCTGGTCCATTTAGAAAGCGTGCTCCACTCTTTCGACCACGTTCCCGAAAAGCTTGCCAACGCCGCATAGCGGATTCCCGGCATACAGCTGATATGTGACCGCAGCCATCAACGCCGCATCGGTAGCATTGGTTCCGCATTGAATCTAGCACGGCACGACTCCAGCACGTACAGGGTCGAGCTACTTAACCTGCTTGTCCTTCCTTTCCTTTTTAACCATAGTGAACCAGGACAACTTATTGACTATTTATGGCGGAAACATCTCTGTCGAGCTCGAGGCACTGGATATTACAGCGACAGGTACAGCTGAAACTCGGTGGCCGATTAGGTGCGCTTGCGAATTGCGGTGGTGGAGCCGAATGGATATTCTGCGAGTTAGACGAAGCAATATGCTGCGCCGATTCCTGCATCTTATCTGCATCTAACAAAGGGCATGTATTTTTGCAGGCGGCAGGCACACCTCAACTCCACAGGCCTGTTTTTCCATCTGAACATCCCGTTCAGAATCGGACTCCTTATTTACCATTTAGAAATCTGAATCAAAATGTGCCAGTAATTCCTCTGCGGCCATCTTCGTTCATCAAAATCGAACCCGAGGAAGAGGATTACTCGGATTTCAAAACAATCTCAAGAGCGTCCTTACGAAACGCTACGAAACTCAAACTCAAAGGCCTGTTCTTTGGCCTCATTGGACTTAGCCTTCATCTTATTTATTTGTCGCAAATAGCAGCTTTGCTCTTCCAACACATGACCAGTGTTACGTATCAGAGATAACTCAATTTTTTAAGCTGAGGCTCGTGGCGTCATAACTACCATTTTTTCTAATTAAAGCCATTATTCAGGTAGTCACCAATTTGAATTTAATATGATTTATTGTTATTACTTTTTGGAAATTAAAAAAAAAACAATCTATAACAAAAACAGCGCATAGATAGATCTGTTACTAAAGTCGTTAACTTACCATGTATCATACTTGTATTCAGCTTTTATACGAAAACATTTTAGACGTCGTTTATCACAAAGAAATATTTAAGATCTTTATTAACATTTTCTTTAATAATAAGACACGAACGATGTAATCGTTCCTCCTACAGCCCATTTTCACCTCAACCTGCTAATTTTCCACGCTGTGTCAGTATTTGTGTTATCAGTTCATGCTGGATACGGTTCTTATCATAAACGAATTAGCTGATTTAATTCAAACGTCAAGCTATTTATGACAACAATATTTGCTTAATTAAGAACAAATTATCGTATCTAATTACATTTATATAAAAACGTCCAAATAATATTACAATCATATTTCAGGGCTAAGCTGAAATTGGTAAGAACTTTGGTTTTTAATTTCTCTCTATTTTAATTATAGAAAATTCGACATAATTACGTTAGAAATTATTCCCAGTTGCTTGAGAAGGCCTCAAAGCTGATACATTAGCTTACTGTATTTTAGATTGATATTACCCAACAAAAATCCAGAAGGTATTTTTAAGCAAGCTTTTTTCGATAGCCTAGCAATATTGACCTGTAAATATAAAAACAGGTCTTGTTATATATCTAAAGTCGATGAAAACAAAGTTGTGGTAAGGAACAATTAGTTCGACTCGTCCTTGGTCAGATTTTAACTTTCCAATTCGACCAGTGGCTTATGTGTTTTTGATTAGGGTTTGATATATCCTATGCTAGGTTTCGTTTCAGTTACTTATTTTAGACCAAATGAAATGCTTTATTAACTTATGTAAATATAATTTAACAAATCAAAATGTACCCATTTATGAAGTTTATTACCTATCACTCATCAGTTCTAACCAATGATGTAACTTCTTCTGCCTGGTATTTATTAATCCAAGCTATTGCCATGATCAGTCTAACATATGTTTGTTAGAATCAAATAAAATATTTCCTCAAAATCAATAGTTTATTTATCCTGTAGTATAATGTTGTCTTAAATTTTCGCGATTATTACACATTTAAATAAAACTAGTTATAACGGATTTGAATCGCGAATATTAATTATTTTTGTCATCCCGACGTTTCGAGCACTTTACAGCGTTCGTGGTCACGGGTAGACTATCCTGTAGTGTTTTACAATCAAATCCGATACAAGATTGATTCTTTGCTCGATCCTTCCATTCATGTGTGTATATGTATGTATAACTTACCCTTTTAGTATATTGTTTAAGAAAAAATGATTTAAACCCTTAGGAGAAATCATGATTGGCTACTACACGATTTTGGTCCTGGGATGTGTTGGAGCGGTTCTGGGAAATGCACCACCTTACGTCCAATCAGCTGAAGCCTTTGTTTACGCCAAGACCTTCGTTTCCGAAAAACTGTAAGTGATATAACTTATGTTACTGGTAGGGAGCGAAGGGAAGCCTAAATTTAAACTCATCATGAAAAACCCGACCAGTGTTAGCCACCAGTTCCATCCATGGAGCTAATTTGTCTTAAAGCTAAACTAAACCAATAATTATTAAAAAAAAAAAAAAAAAAAAACATTTTCGACTCAATAATATTTTCGTAACGTTATTATTTTCAGACCAAACCGTAAAATGGACATCCACAATGTACAAGACAGACCACATCTCTCCTTCGCCATGTTAGCAGGTGTCACCGGTGGCCTTCTTTTGCTACAAGACGACTCTGTACACCTACGTACCCGCTTAGAAATGGTTGACGCAATAATTCCAAGTATGTGGCATAACTATGACGTCATATCTCAACGAACACTGAGCCTCATTCATGACGCAACACAAAAAGTTGCTCTGGTAAGATATATCAGGATACTCTTAGAGATTAAAACCTTATTTTTAAAACCAACTTTTTATAATCCAAAGCGTAACAAAGAGTTTTTATACTATATTTATTTTAGATTATACTAAGACTGCTCTAATATTTTTTTTTTTTAATAACTGCTTTGATGATTTAATGGCAAGCTTTTGTAGCTTCAGATAGTTTCGGATTCGAATCCGTAGCAATTGAGGTTTTGTTTGAGAGATTATCAGTAAAAGTAATTCGTTTTAATGATAATGAATAAGATTATATCACTTTTTCCATAAAAGGTAATTTCTTGACCTTTTATCCCGGTAGAATCTTTGAATTCGGTTTGGAGGTACACTTATTAATAAATATATTTTACGTTAGGCAACTTACAAAATGTAATCATAATTCTTTTTCATCCGAATTTGAAATGAATAATATATTAAATATTTGCAGATAGTCAATCTCATAAACTCCATATGTGGATCAGCCAACGTAGAGGAATGCAACGCAGAAGTCGACAAAAAAGTAAAAGATTCCCCTTTCTCATACGAAATGCCAGCGAATCTTCTCTTATCTCTCGGCAATCTCTCTGTTGTGATAAGAGATAACGAAGCGACGATCAACTCGATCATTGAAAACGATAATGACATACCATACCTGATCCACAACGTTGAAAGCAAACAATTCAGTTCCTTCTTAGAATTGGTACAACGTGTTTTTGGAAAATTAAGCGAATTGACTTACAGGAGATTCTTGAGCGACTATTAGTCATAAAACGAAACGGATATGAAATAAAAATATATATTCATCATGATTTTTAGTTTTTATTTTATTCCATTCGTTTTTTTAAACATTTATTTTAAAGAGGGTTTTTTCTATTGCATTAGTTAAACGTACTGACTTATTCATTTCCTGGTGGGTTCTAACGATTTTAAAATTACCAAGGTTCGTACCATAGTAATACCATAGTAAGTAATTTCGGGATATTAACCATGTTTTTTTTTTGGTTCGCATAATACATTCACGAGATCAGTTCCGTCTCTTGAACCAGACATTCGTAGATAATGTCTAAATATCGAGCTCCGCCGAACAAAAATTAAAAACATGGTAAACATCCCGATATTAATAACTTTAATAATAAAAATAACCATGTTAATTTTAAATCTTATAAGTAATAATAGTTTAAAAAACGTAAAAACACGTTTTTAGCACACACTAAAAATTACAAGCGTTTTGTCCAAAAATAATATTTAAAAAAACAAAAAAAACGGTTTTAGCACGCACTAAAAATAACAAAAAAAATTGTATTCCTGACAAATCCCCCCATTCCTGATAGTACTAACGACCTACCAACCTTGATAGCTAGGATGATATATCTCTTGTGCCTCACGCACCCTTCAAGCTGGTATTACTGTTACTCGGTAGAATGATAGATGAGGGTAGTACCTACCTAGACATACTTGCAAATCCTTACCACAAAGTAAATTAATTTGAAAGTTTCACTAATATTCACCATTAAAATTTAAGAAAGGATAAGATCAACATTTTCTACGGCATCAAATCTGGGCAAGTATTTTCTCACAATATTAATGCTTACAAAAGTGCTGAAAAGCTTAATACAGAAAACTAATCCTGAGACAAAGAATTATTCGTCCGTCGCTTCGCAGTAAAGCAGCTTATTGTTAAAGTGTGGATCTCCGTAACGCTCTCCTATTTTAACCGACTTTAAAAAAGGAGGAGGCTCCCAAATTGAATACTTATCTTTATTTTCTACTATATATTTCAGCAAATCTCCGTCATATATAGAAGGTAGTTTATAGAGGTTCCAAAGCTTCGAAGACAGGCAACGAATTCCTTCAATAAATGTCAGCAAATCAACTGCGATTGCTTATGCAGTTGAAGCCATTTTTTTTATTAATAGCACTTTTATTACTAATCATAAACTATCATATTTAGTTCTTTTTTGTAACAACAGCAACAGCCTGTAAATTCCCATTCCCACTGGTGGGTTAAGGCCTCTTCTCCTTTGAGAAGAAGGTTCGGAACATATACCACCACACTGTTCCAATATGAGGTGGTGGAATACACATGTGGCACAATTTCTATGAAATTAGACACGCAGGCTGCCTCACAATGTTTTCCTTCAAAGCCGAGCACGAAATGAATTATAAACACAAATCAAGAACATGAATATTCAGTGGTTTGGTGTTTGTCTGGGTTTGAAACCGCAATCACGTTAAAATGCACGCATTCTAACCAGTGGGCCATCTCGGCTCCACCTATACACCATACTATACGAAGTAACACAGTTACTTACTGGCGACCATTTTCTTTGGTCACTTCGATGTCTTGGTAATTAATGACATTTTCAGGAAAGTCCATCGGCATTACAAATGACCTGATTTTTAACTGCTTTCGCTAATCTTTGATTTTGATTCTCGTACATTTAATGTTCGAATTTTTTGTATCTCCAATTTTACCAGATATTTTTTTACTTCTAGATACTCAATAACGGAGTACAAGATGACTAAATTATACATAGTATCCAATTATACAATCTGACAGCCCTTGTATATTATGCATAATACACCTACCTACTCTTCTCTGTGGTTTATAAGGCTATGATTATAAGTTAGAATTTGCATATATTTATTTGGTTGTATAGTATAATGAGTTTCATAATAATACTATTAGTGACAAGGTTTTATATGTCATTTTCTTTTCTGTTCTTCTAATCAAAATGCATTCCAGCCAACATAATCTCCATGTAATATAATGTTGAAAAATACTTATATAATAAAAAATGACAATTATAAATGATTCTTTATAGTTTTGAAATTGTTTTAAATCGATTGCTGAAATAGATCCATATATCGTAACAGATAATCCTGCGAATGCGTGAAGTAAGGATGTTTTTTTTTTTATATTTATAGTTCCGAAGTCGATGAAATCTCTTAGGAAGAGGCTGAACATGTGGAAAAGCGTAATGGTAATAATTCCCTTTGGAGAAATTGGCCAGCCAAGAGATACTTATAAACTTTTAACTTGTGACATATACACTTAACTAAAGAATTCCCGTTAATTTTCATTTTCACCAGTAGCAGCTACGTAAGCTGAAGTATACTCAAAAGGTTAAAAAAATACATTGAATGTAAAGTTGATATTTTAAAAGATGCTTTAGTAAGCCATTCAAAACCATTCAGTTCTAAGGTTCTTTGAATTCCACAACCCAGCCAGTTGAACATTAAAATGCTAAGAAATATGACCTAAATTACCTAATTACTCCTTAACTAATTATTTTATATCCTTCAATTAAAATAATACTAAAGTGAAACTAAAATGCATGGATAATATTAGCGAAACCGTATAATTTCCATGCGTAAAACCGTAGAAATGTTATTTAATAACGTCAATAAAACTTACTATATTATCAAAATCGAAAATTTTACACATTAATTAGCTTACCAAAAATAATTTCAGATATAAATAATGACTAACAAATATTGTGTATTGTTTATCGAGAAGATTATCGATTTTTATAAATGTTTCTTTATCTGTGCCCGATGTTTTCGTAAACCATTTATGGTATCTGATTGAGCTTAAAACTTTCAACTTGCTGTTGATACGTCTTTGAACAAAGTATTTATTAATTCAGGGCGCAGAGGGTGTCCAATCCAAGGTGACAAATCCTTAAAAAGCCACTATTAACCATAAGAAGGCTAGAAGTTTATATGTTACTATATATTACCAGATATTTTATAATATAGATAGGCGGACAAGCATATGGGCCACCTGATAGTAAGCAGTCAAAAGTCGAAAACTCACCCCTCTCCTAACAAAAGTGATAAACTTACAAATATTTTTCTTAATGAATTAGGGACTTTGATAGCATGACCTTAGCATTGACCTTGGTGCCTCTAGTTATAATAGGTCACTCACCTTTCAAACCGAAGTACAACAATACTAAGTATGGCTGCTTGGCCAGACGGGCTTGCACAAAGATTTACCACCAAGTATAGTGCTTGGACTGCTTTTAACGTTTCTGGACATAATAACATCAGCCTATGGAGACTTTGCGTTTATATTGCCTAACTGAAACAAATCACTTAACCAATATAGATAAAACTGATACCATAATATATAACGCGTTTTGGAAGAGATTTTAATATCGTATATTTTTATATAAAAAAGTGAAACTGAACTGAAATTTCAAAGAGAAGCTTCGCAATTTCAATTTTAAATTGAGACTATTTTCACGTGACAAGCGTGAATTTCTTAAAAATCCACTGCATAGCATGCATACACTCTTAATTACATATGGCAGCTTCAAACCAAGGCAAGATAAGACTAGCAGCCCATTATTTATTTTCTGAAAGAAGAGCTCTTGAAAAACCTTCAAGTGTTGGATGAAATTCTACCACACGAATGTCCTCGAATCCAATGGGACAATCTAGTGGAATAACCTAGAAAACGTCTTATTTGTAGAGATACCCGCAGCCTAGTCGTTTGACGTATCGACGGCTACTTATAACTAAATTTAAAACGTGGGCTAAAGGTATACTACGACAGTTACGGCACAACTTAGATGTAGCATCAGTAAATGCAATAAAACCGATTACTGCCGATGTATACAACCAATAGAAATAGATCCCTATCGCGCCATTCGGAGCTATTCGTCGCTATAGATTCTCGCGTCAGTTGAACCTGAGAAAGTAAGTGCAGGTGAAGCGACGTGTCAAATTGACGAATATATTAGGTCATTCACATAAGAAATAAATATTGATGATATGGGATACGTACTTAATTCGGATGTGATCGGTTTTACGAATTTTGCCGATGTTACATTTAAGTTGTGTCGTACTATGTTTTCCTTAAGACATGAAATAGGCTTTAAGCAAATTTTATTGATATGTTTTATAATTTCAGCATTTTACAAGAACATTTACACGCATTTATACATTTAGTTACTCACAATAAGTTAATTATAACTGTCCTATGCCAACAATATTAATTCAAGCAATATACGCCTATGAAATCATTTCATTTAAGATTGATAATTGTCTGCGTGGTCAGTAAATTTAACTGAGGGCCAATGCTACTAACATCTTGGTCCTTAACTCTTTGCGATTGTATCGAAATTTCCATCCCATCAGGTAACGAGGGTGAGGAAATAGCGACTGCGTTTGTATTTACGCACATACTTTTACATCATAACTCTGAAACTATAAGCATGTCTCCTATGTCAGCTAGTCTATAAAGGATTGGCGCTGTGACCGAAGTCAGTCAAGAGATCATCATCACTACACTAGGTCACTGAACTTCAACACTTAAATTCATCAAATTACTTGTTAGGGAAAATACAATACTTCCTAACATTTTTCAGAACTTAATGTTTTTTTAACTTAATGATTATAACGATCGTAGCCAATCGAGAACAATAACAATTGGGAAGTCTCATAAATAAGGAAGGTATATAAGTCTAACATATATCTTAGTATATGATAATCTACTTTTTAATTCAGGTGATTTGTAAAACATACTATATCTATACTTGGAGTAAGTTTATATTTATACAAACCGGATAAAAAACCTACTAAATACTTCACTGTGAATTTAATTTATTTAAGTAATTCATTTCATTTCACAATACAAGAAACACAACTAAAACTATAAATATCATATAATAGTATTTATTCAAATAACATACAACTGAGTGTTTATCACAAAACGGAGACTCAGAAGAAATACAGTATACATGTGTTTGAGCAAACGTGTTTGCACACTAACTTGAGCACTAAGCCAGTGTCGCTATTCAAATTTCTGAGAACAATGTGATCATGGTTTTTTACGTGCATTACATTAACAGCCTGCAAATTTTCCACTACAGGGTTAAAGCATCATATTCCACCACGTCCCTCCAATGTGGGTTGGTGGATGCACATGGCATAATTTCGCTAAAAATGGTCAAATGCAGGTTTCCTCACCATGTTTGCCTGAACACAAATTGAGCACAAGAAAATTCAGTGGTGCTTGCCTGGGTTTGAACTCGCAATCATCGGTTAAGATGGTCGCATTCTAACCACTTGGCCATCTCGGCTCTCATAAAATAATAATAAATTAATATTCTTTCAGAAAAACGTCATGTGGATAATAATCTACATGGTAACGTTCGCTGGTGTGGCACACGCAGGAATCTCAAAGTCGGATACCTTCGTCTATTCTCACAATATCCCTCGATATTTGGAAGCTAATCAATCCTTTGCGCAAGCGAAACAATATATACAGAATCATTTGTAAGTAACAAAATGTGTTAACCTTTCGTTATGAAACTGCGTTATATCTTATATTCCTTTTAAGTGGCTCACTCACCCTTCAAACCGGAACAAGAAAATACTAACTGTTGCTTACTGGCTGTAGAGTATATGATGAGTATGTAGGTTTGACAATAAACATCACTAAACCAAAGCCTGAAGTTCTCAGAAATTAAAAAAATAGGTTTTCTTGTAAAACTTGATAAGTGTTTAAAATAAAGTTTTATAAAATACGCAGCTAAATATATATTATTATAATCAGAATAAATTTTCCCGCTTTTACAAGTGTCAATGTTCGTGTCTCCAGATTAAAAATATAATATCTAATAGACAACGCGACAGATGCTCGCCTGTACAAAAGAAAAAAATAACACAATATTTATGATATAGTATTACAATCAAATTACACAGACATAAATATGGATCATATATTTAAAAATTCTACTAGTCTTCTTATGAGCGATAAATTTCGTTATGGATTCAAATTGAAATGGCCTTTTATTTGGACGAATAAAAGACCATTTGAATTATAGGAAAAGTTATCTTTTATGATTTCTGACAAGTCACTAAAAGGTCTTTTGAGATCTTTCGACTTGAATGTGAAACAGGCTAAACGCTTCTTTCAAGTTTGCAGTGACTAAAAAAAGTTACAATATTTTGAAAACCCCGTCTGGGTATTCGTTATTCGAATATAAAAAAAGTATCAGTTTAATTGTGTCGTTAATATAAGCGCAACGACCCATAGACAGTATAGTTTTCAATGTTATTTTATTTTTCCATTATTATTTTATTCTGCTTTTATTTAATTTTATTTTATATTCGTTTTTTTTTTTACACTTATCATAACATTTTTTTTCATCCTAAGGTTAATATTTCTTACAGCGATGCCTGTGGGTAGACTACTGTGGACACTTGATGGTACCGTGCAACTACTTATATCATGAAATAAAAAATATTTTTTATTTTTCCTGAATGATTTTATTACCAGGCAGCAGCAGCAAAATTGTAATATGAACGTAATATTTATGAGAAGAGGTATTATGAGCAGAGAAACCTCCTGATCGCATTCATTTATCAAAAACTATAAATTAAAAAAAACATTACTTTACAAATTAAAGCAGAGCAGAGATGATCCAGTGGTTAGAACGCGTGCATCTTAACCGATGATTTCGTGTTCAAACCCGGGCAAGCACCACTGAGTATTCATGTGCTTAATTTGTGTATATAATACATCTCGTTCTCGGCGGTGAAGGAAAACATCGTGAGGAAACCAGCATATGTCAAATTTCATAGAAATTCAGCCACATCTGTATTCCTCCAAACCACAGAGCAACAACAACAACACTCGGAACAGTGTAGTGGGATATGTTCCAAAACCTTATCCTCAAAGGGAGAGGAGGCCTTGACCCAGCAGTGGGAAATTTACAGACTGATGTTTTTGTTCTTGTACAAATATAAAACCAGCTCGTTCCTTTAAGGCCGCAGGGTGAAACATCATACGTCACGGATGAGGCTCTTGCTTTCGGAGGCCTCGCGTCAGTAGCAGGGGGTCTGGTGCAGGCCTTTACAATTGACCCTAGATATTACGAACCAACGAATATAGTTGAAGATTACAATAACTTCGGAAGAGCAAATTACAGTTACGTAGTTAAAATGACCAATGTGTTACTGGAAGATGCAAGCGAGAAAATCATACCGGTAAGGATTATAATACATAGGGTTATTGGTAATTCGACGGAATTCCGTTAGGAGGTAATAGGGGTGACTATTTATATATTATAACTATAGGTATTAAGTTATAATGTTATTTAGGTTTTTTTTCTGAAGTATATTTTTCTAGTTGTTATACATTTTTGGAAGCTAAGAAAACGGATATACTTTTAAAATAATCTGCAAGTTTCATAATGATATTTTCCTATTTTTAAGGCATTGTTGTGGAAAAAAATCATAAAAATATTGAAATAATATCGTTTTCCGTCTCGCATTTTTTAATTTTGGACCGATAACTATGGTTTTAATATTGAAAATAACCATTTTTATGAATAAGTTGTAAATGTTTTAAACATGTTTTTGATAACTTCGATTTTGAATTATTTTGATAAAATCTAAAAAAAAAATAACGCAAAAATTTGTCCCTTTCGAATTATCCATATGAGGGTTAAAATTATGACAAAGAGTCACTCCTATTACCTCCTAGCGGGAATTCGTTGAAATACAAATAACCCTGTATATATACGTATACGTAAATTTAAGTGTTCAAAAGACATAAAATACAATTTCACACGTTTAACATTACGTGAATTTTGTATTCCAACGAGCCAAAATTTGTTAGACCGTGCTTGCTTTTGCGGACTGAATATTCTTGGCCCTTCACAAGTCTTAAGTCGCACTCAGACCAGATTATCGGACATACAAGCATTTCTAGGGGCTGTGTTAATATTTCTCATGTTTTGCATCAAACGTTAAGTTTTATCTATGTTATAACATAGCACCGTTTTATTTATACGTAAAGACAATACTGGCTCAAATATTAATTGAAAGAAAACCATGCAAACATCTATTTTACCAAACTACTCCGTTTAATTGAATATTGTGTAATATTGGGTATAATTTTATTCATGTGACAATTTCTAGTAGAGGTTTCCTTCTTAGAGAGCATTTGGAAGATTATAGTGACGCAACTAAAACGAATACAAAAGCAAAAGCAAATTTGAAGTAGTAATATGATTCAATTCAATTCTTGGTTTAATGGCTTTTAGTTGTGCCGACAGGGCACAGATTATTTCGCCAATGTCACGTACGAAGTAATATGATGTTTCCCAGTATGTTAATAAGTCAGAAGTGTTATCGTTTTAATTATTATTATTTTATTAAGAATTATATTTCGTTTGTTTTTATTATTTAATGTCGCCCCATCTGTCATTTTTTTACTAATTAGGCCAGCTTTATATGTATAATCAACATAGTGACTTCTGTTTTAATTTCTAAACGTAACTACTTTGCCCGTGGTTTCACTAGAGTTTTAGGGTGTTGATTGTCATGTGTTAGACAAAAAAGTAGCCTAAGTGTCATCTCTGGAGCTCATATTTGCTTCATAGGGAGTTTCATGAAATTTGGTTCAGCGTTTTGGTCGCGAAAGAACGACAGACAGACGGACTGACGGACAGAGTTACTTTCACATTTATAATATAATTAATAATTAATATAGATCACGTTGTATTACTAAACAATGTTATATTTTATCAAACATATGTATTTTATAATCAACATATATTTCACAGATAATAAACCTCATGAGATCTCTATGTACCAGAGAACCGTACCTAGGCTGCAATGAGGCTGTGGACGAGAAGGTCAGATCTAATCCCTATGCCTACTACATGCCAGCCCGACTCCTGATACATCTCGGAAAAGTCTCAAAGAACGTGATGAGGAATATCATTTTATTAGAAAAATTATTACGTGACAATGAAGTTGTGTCCTATTTATCTGTGCACGCCAAAGATAGGGGTCTAATGACGGTCGTTAAAAGATTGTCGAAGGCGTATGTCATTATGAAAAGAATGGGATCTTTCAATTAAGTTTAATAGAATAAAATGTTTTAATAAAAAATTGTAAACAAATTATTGATTTCTTTTTTATTTCAATTCAATGGCAGCAAGAGTAAAGAGTAACGAACCTTATGAATATATATTTCTTATAGCTAAATAAATCTTTATAATTTATTTATTTGAAACACCCTCGGAATATTCACAAAATCACTTGTGTAATAAAAGTACACGGACCAGTGCAGTTGGGTACACCACTACAGGCATTTACAGCACTGTTGAATTAAATAAAAAGTAATACACTCTTTAATATTATTTCCTATAACCAGTAGCGGATTTACAAATCTTCCGCTAGTAGGCTAGTAGGCTATTTAATTTTGCCGCCCCTACTATTTTTTGCAACATTTAAGATTTGTGTACTATCGTCCTCATTAGATCGATTTTTCGCCGTTTATTATTATGATTATAATCTAGGTGATATTTCCATCAGTTACTAGATTATTTTTCCAACCCGCTATGTAGTAACGAGTATACGGATTACGGACGTAATGTGTATACACATATAATTATAAGTTTTTATTTTTTTTATTGCTATAAGATAATAACAAATTTGGGCTAAATTTGCCGCCAATCTATATCTGCCGCCCTAGGCTCCAGCCTACCTAGCGTATTGGTAAATCCGCCACTGCCTATAATAATATTATCAATTCTTTTTCGACAAATAGAACATTTGATTATTGATATGTCTAAATAGAATGTCATCGCTGAAACTAAACTGAACGAGAAAAAATAGTGATCAACAGTACCATGCACTCTAGTATGGTAGTATGATGTTTGACAATTGTCAAGCGTAGCAGTAACACTCACCAAGAAATTTGTACGAAATTCTATTTCGATTCATACAACCAATTGAAATAGCTCCCTATCGCGCCATTCGATGCTATTCGTCGCTATAGATTCTCGCGTCAATTAAATCCGAGAAAGCGACTGCATATAAATCGAGGTGTCAAATTGACGAATTTTGTCATATGATTTTACAAGTTATAACCTTTGTGTAAAGATCATATTCACATAAGAAATTAAAATATTCATTAAGAGCCGGTGCCGCTGCGGAAAAAGCTGAAGCCAAAAAAATAACTAAATATTCGTGTATTATATCTAATTACTTTTTTGTTCGATTTGCTGTCGAAACGCTTGGCCCTTGGAGTAGTGGTGCAAAAAGCTTCATCAAAAGTATAACACCTCGCCTCATTGCCTCCACTGGTGACAGGAGGGCTGGTTCGTTTTTTGCCCAGAAGATCGGAATTGCGATTCAACGGGGAAATGCTGCTAGCATTCTTGCCACCATTCCACGCGGTCAAGATTTATACAGTAACTAGTTTTAGTTCATATTTGTATATATATATTTAAGCATTTAATGTTGTTAATTCTTATGTTAATAAACTACATTTACATAAAAAATAAATATTGATAATTTGGGAGACCGTACTCAATCCGGATGTGAATTATGCCGATGCGACATATAAGTTGTGTCGTACGATACCATGTTATATCTATGGCAACATTGTTTACTTGTCTTTATTGACATTGGAGTAGAGTGTATGCAATCACGCATCGTTAATACGATGGAATTAGTTTGTACAGCGCCAAAGTGCCACCAAGAAGGCACTCAAGAAAAGGTTTTATGTGATAATACGATCAATGTAATGGACGTTGATCGAGAAAGTCGCTTATTTTGTGCATTATATAATGGTAGATCCACATGACACGGACTTGGCACCGTCTTTTGACGTACAAACATATATGCCGACTTACAAGTGCGAGTAAAAAAGTGTAAGGTTAAGTAGCCAATATATTATATTATGACGTATTTGTTTAATACTATGTAATATATACACTAATAAGTTTTTAAACTCATGAATTATAACTGGCCATAGTCACATAATGACTTTAATTATGTAACTATGGCAACGGAAAAATAAAGAAGAGGAGACTGGACATTCTTTGGTTGAATATATTTTTATGTTGAATTGTGAATAATAAAATTTTAATAACAAAAAAATCGAATTTACTTGGAGATAATCTTAGATCCTTTTAAAAGTCTACGGATGAAATTGCTGTAAGGAATCATTACCTCCGACTTTTAGTTTTTAGGATGCAGAGTTTTTCCAAACGATTTTCTTAGTAGCATCGTTGCATCTGGGTGCGAATATTTTGAACCAGAGATTTTATTATTTATATTTTTCAGGAACAGTTTAATCAATTAATAATTATTCACTGATCAATTATTTTTTCTCCAATTAATACACATACATACAGACTTTCAATATTCATGCAAAGCTCAGACTTTACCAATACACTGTGTCGTGTCTACGCTGCTAAGCACAGACAAATTCATTATTAGTCTGTGCCAAGTTTATGTTTTGTGGACCTACTATCTATAATGATATTTTACGGCTCTATTTTATTTTATTTTCATTAGGACAACCAACAGAAGGTACAATATCACATACAAACAATAAATGACATTTCAAAATTATCAAAGTAACTATTGACAAGGTAGTCTATAATAATCACAAGAGTGTAGTAGTCGGACATAATGATTTTAAATGAATATGTTTATTTTTATTATTACAGTTATTTCAAACGAGATATTTACCTTGTTTTTTAAAAAAAACGTGGTAAATATCAAGTACTAAATAACTGTAATAATCAAATCAGACATATTACTCGAAAGGCGGCTCGTTTAATCTCCTAAACTGGATTATATATAAAAATAGCATTTACAGCGGTTACACGTGTGGTGTAGGTGGGTTGGTAAGCCTCCCTCGTGTGCAAGGTACGGCCAGCTCTAATATCATTCTGAGAATGCAAGTAGAATTGATTGCTCTAATGCGGACTGTTGCTAAATGCGATTGCTATTTTTTATTTCGAAATTAATTTCTGGTATTGAAAGTATGATCAACCTCAATCACTGTTATGGTGACAAGACGTGTGATTGAGTGGTGATAAGTAAAGGTCGAGAGATGAGCGAATAATTGATATCTTTATTTGGATGCGTTGTGTATTTATAGTATTTACAAAAAATCGTCAACGCAGAATTTGCTGATATATTTTGATACGTTGTATATGTATAGTTGGTTACAAAATTAGCCATGGCAGAATTTGCTGATATTAATATAAGTCATCTACACTGTGTATCAAAACAATGTTACTGTTTTACAAGTAATTAAAAAAATATTATGCTCCATGTATTTTTATTATATATGTAAGAAAGAAACGATGGTGGAAGGATATTAATGAATTAAGTAGTGTGAACATGAGGTACTCATAAAATTGGTACAAGGAACAAACACAAACTTGTTACTCCTGTCACTGATAGCAAACATTTAGTAGGTAACTCTTTAGTGGGACAATGTATACAGTTTTACAATAAGATCCCAAGAAACGTGCAAAATGCCTCTTAAACCAAAAAAAAATTAAATGTCAAAGAACGCTTATGATGATTGTAAAAGGTATTATACAATTAGTAATTTCATTGTTGATAGCACATCATGGAAATAAAATATCTGGCAAATTTTTGTAATATTAAACATGTAATAATAATAATAATAATAATAGCCTTTATTTAACAATCTTTCATACAATTTTAGTAAAATAATCTTATTTAATTATTTGACACCGGTACATGAAGATTGTCTTGCTGTCCAGCATAGGCCTCCCCTAGAGCTCGCCATCGGATGCGATTCTGCGCTTGTCTCGTCCAAGTATGTCCCGCTATTGTTTTGAAATCATCTTCCCATCTACGACGCTGTCTCCCTTTCCTTCGTTTGTATTGTCTCGGGCACCACTCTGTTACGTCCTTACACCATTTATCCTTATTACTCCTAATCATATGACCTGCCCACCTCCATTTTAGTTTTTTAACACAGTAAGTAACATCCGTAACTTTAGTTTTCTTTCTTATAGTATTAAGTTTTATTTTATCTTTTAATTTAATGTTAAGTATGCTCCGTTCCATACTGTGTTGGCAAGTTTCTAACTTATGTATGTTATGGTTAGTTAAGCTCCAGGTTTGGCAACCATATGTCATAACCGGCAGAATACATGTATTAAATATTTTGCTCTTTGCTTTCAGTGGCACGAGTGGGTTTTTCATGATCTCCTTGAGGGACCAGTATCTTTTCCATGCCAAAGTGATTCTGTTATTAATTTATTTTGTTGCCAAATCTGTTGGGGATATGATCTGTCCAAGGTACGTGTATTCCTTTACGTATTCTATGGTTTTTCCATTGACAATTATAGGGGTGTTTTCCGAGTTTGACATTATTTTGGTTTTCGCCGTATTCATTGACAGTCCTACATTATCGCTTTCATACACCAGTTGTTCTAACATCTTTTGTAAACTTTTTGAATCTTCGGAAATTATTATAAGGTCGTCTGCAAATCTAAGGTGGTTTAATCGCACTCCGTTGATAATTAATCCGTAGTTATCCCATTCGAGACGTCTAAACACGTGTTCGAGAACAGCTGAGAAAAGTTTGGGTGACAAAGGATCACCTTGTCTTACTCCTCTTTTTATTGGAAAAAAATCTCCATCTCTTTCAGTTCTTATCTTTGCTTTCATGTTCTTATATATGTTGGTAATCAGTCGAATATACTTTTTCTCATTGAACATGTATAAATAATCATAAATAGACAAAACAAAATCGCTGACTCTCTTTCGTCGGTTCTTCTTTGGTCAGTGTATTCGTTTTCTGACCCTGTGGTAGTGACTAATTTGACAATCAGCAAGTATAATGCTTCTATATTGAATAAAGGAATTGAGAAAGTGGTAACCCTGAAGCTATAATCAGAGTCAGTTTAGATGTCTTGGGCATTGTTTAGTACCAACCCTGATACAACAACGCAACAATACGTTGTATAAACGAATTATTTCCATATGACTTTTAGCATAACTAAACGATTTACGCATTGTGTTCGTTGATAAAATTAATCTTAACTGAAGCTTAGCGAATTAGCATAAATTTGAGTTTAATTAGACGTATACTTTTTTTACGAAGGCGGATAGGTGAAATGGTAATCTTTGCTGATAAATCATATCTCACATCGTCAATTAGCAGAAATATAACATGGAATATGGTGACATTTCAATTGGGGAGATGTTTTCGTATTTGTATCATTATTAAGAACTCGGCAATAGATAAACTTTAATCTGTAAATTGTGTTACAGTATGAGTGAAACTCAGCTCGTGGAGATGGTTTTGGATCGTATTCCATCACGCTGCTCCAATTGCTTCAAAATCAGCTCTTGGACATGCGATTACAAAATTTTCGACTTAAATTCCTCGCGATGTTTTCTTTCACCGCTAAGCAATGGATGAATAAATAAAGTACACACCTTTAAAACTCGTTGTTTGTCCGAGTTTGAATTCAAAATTTTCAATAAAGATGATCGTTGAATATGTTCCAGTCATATTGCCATCTCGTCTTTTAGATGACCTTATTATCTATATTACATCGTACACGATATCAAGGAAAAAATTTGTAGGTCCTTTTGAAAACGAAGGGCTTAAAGACTTTATTTTAAATTTAATTTCTCAAAAATATCATATTGACGCTGACCGCTAAACTGGATCTTATCTTAGAGAGATAAGATCTGAGATGGCCCAATGGTTAGAATGCGTGTATCTTAACCGATGTAAGCACCGCTGTATATATGTGCTTAATTTGTGTTTATAATTCATCTCGTGCTCGGCGGTGAAGGATAACATAGTTAGGAAACCTGCATATGGCTAATTTCATCAAAATTCTGCCACACGTGCGTTCCACCAATCCGCATTAGAACAGCATGATGGAATCTGTTCCAAACCCTCTACTTAATGGGATAGGAGGCCTTAGCCCAGCAGTGGGAAATTTACAGGCTGTTACTTTATTTTCACATCAGAAAGATGATTTATTCGAGAGTAACATAGGATATAATTTCAGTAATATTAAGTTTTAAGCCTGAATTGATGGTCTTTGTGACAGGCTATAACTACTTTAATTCTCCATAAATACCTCGTGCGCGGAATATGTTCCGTTATGCATAAATAATTCTTGAGTTTTGAGCATGCAAGTTATGATTGATGAGCGAACATTTCGTAGTCATAACGTTGCCATTTTCTTTTTCCCAAAAACTTTTTCTGTCTAAATACTCCATTAGTCCTTTATTCAAGCATTTAAATGATAAAGAAACTCACAGACATACAAGAACACTGAAAACATAACACTCTTTTTCGGGTAGTCGTATGTATATAATTTAAATGACATATTTGTCAAAAACCTTAATATATTGAAACAGTAGTTAAATTACAAAAGTTGAATAAAAATCAAAACATAGTATGTTTAAGCCATTTTATAACAAACCAACATTAATACCAATTTTTATTTGGCTGTATAACTTTGAGCCTTAGCTCGGACTTCTATCCGAAACTTTTTTTTCTAGTAATCCCTTAGAACTCCTTCATCCGGTACTGCGGTGTCTGCTGTACACATAATTACTCTTCGTACGACTAACACTCGTGTACCGCAATTCATCCACACTATCCTCAGACATAAAACCAAAAAAAAATAGACGAAGCGCGTGGGACAAACAAGTAAACTCAAATGAAGCTGTCGGTGTATTTTAGCAGATGTGGCAACAGCATGCACAAAGTTGTACTACAGATTATATTGTTTTTGTTTACAAATGTTCAATAGATGTTTAATTACCATTAAATTAATCGTAATAAAAATTGACATTGAGTTAGTATGGGAAAATTAGCACGGATAGAATCGCGAGGCTGTGCTAGTAAAACATGATTTAACTTTTGCATTCAAAATATATAATTAAAATTATAACTCGATTGAAAAATAAAGATAGAAGTCACAGCCAGATTTAGGACATGGGCGTAAAATAAAAAAAAATAGTTTCGTTAATAGAACAAATATATTATTATTATTAATATACTTAGAGTAGAAAAAAATTTAGTTCATCACGACATAGGAGTTCCAAGTATAAGATAGTAATAATTATTACAATAAATATAATGTGAATATGAATGTGGATACCTATAAAATATATATAATACTTAAAATATTCTCAACTTAAAACTAAACATATAATATAATTGGAATGTCTGTTTGTAATACTCATTAAATTAACCGCTTTTTACTAAATGCAGTTGTACATAAACACGGTACATATACATACCTGGCCGTTATTAGTTTCACTGGCCGATAGCTGGTGTAATATAAAGAATATCTTAAGCTACTTTTATTTATTTTAGAATTATGTATAAACTAATAATTAAGACACGCTGAAATGTCCAAATACTGACCAGAACCGAATGCAGCCCTTGTGCATGTCACCACTCTGCCGTAACGTTGGGTGCCTCCCACCAACGATTTAATATTACATTTAAATATAATATAAATAAATATATATTGGACAACATCACATACATTGCTCTGATTTCAATGTAAGTAGCTAAAGTGTTGTGTTATGGAAAATCAGAAGTGACGACGGTACCACAAAGACCCAAGACAACATACAAAACTAAAACCTTTTACTGCATCGACTCGGCCGGGAATCGAATCCGGAATATTGTCGTTGCCTAATATAGGAATAATAAGTTACAGATAGAACACCGAACTGAACGATAGCTTTCTTTGTTAAATTTAAATGGACACGAATTCGCGGGCACAGCCTGTTTTTAATAAAATATGTGTGAAGTTTTGTATATCGAGCGACTTGCCAATAATAGTCGGCTTAAGATAGGCGCACACCTAGGCGGGCCGCAACGCATAACAAAAATTCTCCTGAATCAGTTTCATACATTTTGTATGGGCTATCGCACACCTCAGGCTGGCCGCAACGGGCCGCATCGCAACGCATTGGCGCATCGCTAGCCAGGCGTATTTTTGCGGCGATGTTATGCGTTGCAATGCGGCCCGTCTCAGTGTGCGTTAGCAGACGCAACAACTAGACGGCTGAATGAGTGCTGTTCGCGAATTATCATAATTAATTAATAAAAATAATTAATAAAACAGAAACCGAATCATCAACAATATTTATTCAGGTATTTTTATAGTACTAAAGTTTATTATTTTCTTTAGTAGAACAGTACAAGGAATTGTACGACCTACAACATCCCAAATATGATGATGTACAGAGAAGGAATAATATGGGAAGAGATAGGCGGAATCATAAAACAACATATTGAATAAAAAAAGCTCTTCGTCAGAACTATCCATCTTCTTAGATTGCCAAAACCTGACTGATTATTAGATATTGGGTTGCGGTGCGGCCCGATGCGCCTGCTATATGCTTTGGCGCAATTTTGCAATGCGATGCGTTGAGGCCCGCCGCGGCTATAGTTTGCGCGAGCCTTTAGCGAGTAATTTCATCGTGAAGTTTAGAATTATAACGACGCATCATAATGATATATTTTCATCAATTTTTATAACTCCCCAAAAGAATAATGTCTATGTAATATGTATGTGACAAAAAAGGTTTACAAGTATCGATTTAAGGGTTTAATGTTATTTGTAACATTCAGTTCTTACTCGATACAAATAAGTATTAAAATAGGTAATGTATAAAATAATAATCACAATTTAATTTAAGGAATATAACAGGTACAAATATGTATATAAAGATGTATGTCATTTATATATATAAAACAATAAATCTTTGTTTTTTTAAGTTACAACACAAAGCTTCAAACAATATTGATTTTAAGTAGATATTATATTTTGTTAATTTTACCGTGAACGATAAGAGTTTCAAAGGCGCACCCCACAACACCACCCCAATGCAATTTAGGTGATTATAGAAGTGAGGGATTTTTGTTACGCTCATCCGTCAATCCGATATGTAACGTAATACCCAGAAAAAGTGTCCCCACAGGAGGCACAGCGTCAAGCAGGCAGCCAGCTCTAACAGTGTGCCGTATCTATTTTACCAGAACGCCTCTTAACGCCCCTAATAAATGTAACCAAGGTAATCCCTTGTTCCCAAAATATGCGAGACGAAAATCGTATAAACTTTTTACATTACATTAACAGCCTGTAAATTTCCCACCGCTGGGCTAAGGCCTCTTCTCTCGAGGAGAATGCATCTTGGTGGATACACATGTGACAGAGTTTTGTTGACATTAGTCACATGCAGGCTTCCTCATGTTTTACTTTTCCGCTGAGCACGAGATGAATAATAAAACCAAATTGAGAGTTTGCCTAGCTTTGAACCCGCAATCATCGGTTAAGATGCACGCGTTCTAACTGGGCCATCGCGCCGTATAAAATTTATAACGTCATAATCATACATTTAAAAATACGTTTGCCTATCGGAACGTCAGACATAAGTGAAAACCTGAAAATAGTATCAGTACGAAATACGGCCGGCGCTTAGGGTTAGAGTAAGAGAACAGGAGAATGTCTATCGCTGTCGTGTATGTAAGAGAAAGAGAAGCCTGACGCGCCGTAACGCGTTACGTAACGAAGCGGTTTGCCCATCCCATAAGACTTCCCATAAGACGTTATGACTTCAAAAATATACAACAAAAACAAAATTATACTTTCAAAATAGTGACAGATTCTAGCTAGTAAAACATACCAACAATTTTATAAGATTTAATATTTAGTGTTTTTGTTAAATTGTACAAGAGCAAGTGAATGAAAATGAATGATCAATGATATAAAATTTCAAAATGATTCTCATAAATCAGATCAAGCTCTACTATAAAGTTTCAATATTCAATATTGATCTGTAATCTTTAACTCTTTTGACGGTTGAATTAGCGAAGTAAGGCGGCCCGGGAAGTGTAGTTCATTTCGTCAAAATGACTTCAATTTCGCGGCTGATAAACTCCGGAAGATGATGATAAATGATGATGACAAGCCGAAATAAGTATTTAAAACATCTCTGAATGAAAACTCAAAACGTACAACTTTGTCAAAATGTGACGGACATAACCAAATAAAATTATTAAAAGGTTCCATTGGCGAGCTAAGAAGCCCCATCTATTGAGAAAAAGGTTTGTAACGTATTCTACCTCAGTCCAATGAAAATTAGTGGTTTCTTATCCGACATACCCATGTTTTCCTTTACCTCGCCAGGTATTTTTATTTTCACACATTATAATTGTGTTATTTAGGTTAGTTATATATAATACTAGCGACCCGCTATGACTTGTGTTTGTACTAAATATACTACAGAACTTGTTTATTTACAAAATCACATTAGAAACTTCTAAAATTGACAGCTTTTTCTTAAATATATCGTCCATATTTTATGTACAAAAACCTTTCTCTCGAATCACTCTATCTATTAAAAAAAACGCATCAAAATTCGTTGCGTAATTTTAAAGATCTAAGCATACATAGAGACAGACAGCGGTAAATACCTTTGTTTTATACTATGTAATGATATTTAAAAATATATTAAGTATAAACTATATAAATATTAACGCACCATAAGTTTATATGACCTGTTTCTTTAGAAATAAAATAATTACCGTGACTAATTAGACATTATATAAATATTAGCAATGATTTTTATCGATACTGTCCGCATCCTTCATTCGGTAAGTGCACATTATATAATTATAATATTATTTTCTTACAATTTAGAGATGAAACTTTTCTATATAAACATATAAAACTATGTTATACATAAATATAAATTTTGTCTCTATAGAAAGTATAGTACCACACAACTTAGATGTAGCATCGGCAAATCCAATAAAACCAATTACTGCCGATTTATACAACCAATAGAAATAGTTAACTATCGCGCTATTCGACGCTATTCGTCGATATAGATTCTCGCGTCAGTTGAACCCGAGAAAAAAAGTGCATGTAAATCGACGTGTGAAATTGACGAATATATTAGGTCAAATGACATTACAAGTTATTACGATTGTGTAAAGATCATATTCACATAACAAATAAATATTGATAATTTGGGATAGCGTACTTAATTCGAAAGTGATCGGTTTTACGAATTTTGCCGACGCTACATCTACGTAGTGTCGTACTATACGTTAAAGAAGTTTTTACGATATATAGGATAACATGTCTGTCTGTCTGGAAGGTCATAATAATGACAGAAGTGAGTGTTTGCTCTGGGTTAAGTTGCATAAGCCTTTATCCCGTCAAACGAAATGTATTTCTTGTGGTAGGTTTCTGTGCCTACCTCTCTGGGTAGGTACCTCAGTATTAATTGTCTTCTGGCAAACTTTTATCATTAATATATTCCGGTTTGAAGGTTGAGTGAGCCAGTGTAAATTTCTCACAAATATTGATAGTCATAGTCAAGTTCAGGTTTCCTAACGAGGTTTTCCTTCATCACCGAGCTCGAAATGAATTATAAACACAAATTAAGCACATGAAAATTCACCGGTGCTTGCCTGGGTTTGAACCCGCAATCGTCAGTTAAGATGCACGCGTTCTTACCACTGGGCCATCTCGGCTCATCTGAATTGTTTCATTTTATTTTTCAGATTATAGTCATGCTTGGTTTGGTTTCAATATTGCTGGTCGTAGGCGTTCACGCCGCTGTTGGGAGTCCGGCCTTGACGGCTAATCCGCCATATGTCCAATCAAAGGCGTCGTTCCAAAGTGCCAAATTATACCTACAGGAGAACATGTAAGTACAGATGATCAAATAAAAGGTAACTTTACGGAGCTAGTAAGATGATACTTTAAAATAGTAATATTATTGGTCTTTATAACAATTTTTAGCGCAATTGACATTCACTTATAAGCACTTTGGACTTACCATTTAACGACCAACTCTGTTTCGCGCTCGCTCCTCTTTCAAATCAAATGGTTGGTGACGCATTGGTAATGTAAGGAATGATTAATATTTCTCACAGCGCCATTGTCTATGGGCGGTGGTAACCACTTACCATCAGGTGGCCCATATGCTCGTACGTCAAACTGTACTATAAAAAAGTAGGATTTTTTGCTTGTTTGGATAGTTACTGTCAAATAGTAATACAATAATAAATACAAGAAAAACAGACGCACATTCTCAAATTCTTTAAGGGTTAATATTTTTACTAGAACTTCAGTTGAACTGCAAATAACCCCTTTACTTTTAATAGCTCTTCAATAGAAATTACCAATTTTGATGACAGCAGCTATTATAATATAAATTACCTCAGTTAATTTCATTATTTTCTGAAATCCTATATTTTTCTGGTGAAGATAATTTCCTAATCAGTAGACTAACTGGAAGCAATTCTCTACCATAGTATTGTTGTGTTCGATTTGAAGGATTAGCCAGTACAATTATAGGAATCAGGGAGATATCATCTCCGTAGGTTAGGTATATACGGAATATTTAATTATTTTACTGTTCCAATGTCTGTTAACATCATAAGGGCATTCGGCTTTAAACAATCACGATTGATTATATTATAATCGATACCTAATCAAAGCTGCTTCTGATAGTAACAAACGTTGAGACCATTTCGATTTTCAGACCCTACGACAACCGTAACATCACTAATCCGGAGTTCAGACGACATGCTGCTTACGGAATGATAGCGGCTGTAACCAGCAAGCTAATTGAAGCCTACCTTAAGAACCCCAAGGAATATGATCCCTTAAAAGTACTGAATGACAACGTACCATTGATATGGCAGAACTACAACAGTGAAGCATCCAAACCAGTAAACCGAATCTTAGCTGAAACACAAGCCGCAATCCAACCTGTGAGTTGACATAAGCTACTAATAACTATGAGCTACAATCAATAACTTAATTAATATAATTCGCTAAGTAAGGAAGAACGATTATTGCATTTTTTCGGTGAATCTTAATTAGCATGGAGAAAAAAAAGTATAGAAATCCAGGCAAGCATCACTGATTTTTGTTAGCTTAATTGGTGCTTGAAATTTCTTACGTATAGCCGTGAGGAGAAACATGATGAGGTAAAAAAATCTTCTATGTGTGCACGAACGCGCAATTCCCAAAGCTTGTCCTCAAAATTATAGCTGACCTTAACCAAGCAGCATTAACTGACTACAACTCGTTGATTTTTAAAACATATTCCTTTACTAATCGGTAATATAAATAAGAACGTATTATTTTATTATTAGTCCGCATAAATATTTAACTTCCTAAAAAATTCCAGGTGACAACACTAATAGATTCGCTTTGCGCGTCATCTGACGACATCGATGCCTGCAACAAGGAAGTCGAAGGTAAAGTTGCAGTGGGGGGCGATTTCATGAGAAACCGGGCCAATTTGCTGCTCCAGCTGGGCAAAATTTCGGACATCTTAAGGAGCCATGCGAGCGAGATCAACGATGTCGCATCCAAGGACCAGCAAATACCGTACCTCATTCACAACGTGAATTCACGCTCGTATACATCACTTATTGTTGAATTGACTAAACTCTACGGATATTTGCGTAAAAACGTCAGACCACATTAAATATTATACAATGATTTTGAAACATTATCTTATATTAAATAAACTGAAGCATGATTAGTATATTATGTGTGTATTATTTTAAAATGTTCATGTCAATTTCCTGGATCGAGTATCATGTGGCTGATGGCTACTTCATCTTTGAATTCGGCATTTATTTACGCCAAAACTTTAGAAAGCACACTTGAACCAAACACTCGTCAAACATTCTAATTTTCTGTGAAAAGTATCCCAGTATGACACGAGTGACATAATATTATAATTCGCAAAGTTGTCATCGCATTCATCAATGAAGATCATTAAAGACATTTTAATGTCTGGGCGGTAATCTTTAGTGACCTCATTCTGATCAGGTAGACCATTTGACAGTTAACAAACCTTGTTTTACCTTCAAATAAAAAAAACACTTAAATGTGATCATAGAAACAGGTCAGGAACCAAGTTTCTGTGACAATTTTAGAACATTTAGTTTTCAAAAAAAAATAAAGTTATAATCAAATAGAATTATTTAAAAAAATGTTAGAAATAAATAACTTAGTGGAACGTCGGTAGGGCTCCAAATGAATTACAGATCTATCCTCTAACGAAGGTGGCATCCTCCACAGTCCACTTTAAATTATTATCAGCATGCTTGAGCATGAGTGACTCTCGTGCTCAAAATTTATCTTAACGTGAAACAAATGACAATAAAAATATACGGCAAACCAAACAAAAAAAATATGTCAATATACCTATAATTCATCGTGGAACGCGCATTCAAGTGAATAGATCTATATCAGCCAGTCGCTTATGAAAAAGTACTCAAATAGGACATAATAAATAAAACTACAATTCGTAAATCACACATTTTAATATTTTATTCTACAATACAAGTAACATATCAGTCTATCTTTACATAGGTGCATTCAATATATTATATATTTCTCTATTTATAAATAATTCTTTTTATTTTATTATAATGGACCTAACTTTTTAATAACCTAAGTATCGATTAATACGGTTAATCAGTGCGAAAAATATATGATAAGCGTGGCATTTATTATGCTATTGTCTATAATAAAAATGGTTCTATATGGAGTATTACTATTTAATCTATGAATATAATGTGCTATGACACAAATATGAAACTAGGATGTTATATATATAACTAAATGCTAAACAATCAGTTAAAAAATATATCGGTTCATTAGTTAGGTCCAATTCTCACACCTTAAAAACTAAATATTAGGTCCAATTAGTCGCTTTGAAAAACTTTTTTTTTTCAAATTCAGAAAAGTGTAAAGAAAGAAAAAGAGGCATTCGTTTTAAAGAGTTCGAATTTTAAATTAGAAAATAAAAATTTAAAAAAAAAAAACATTAGTCAAAGCAAATCACAATGTACCCAATGATTGGTAAATGACTCCAATAGTGTTGGACACTATATTTAGAAGAAATAATATAACACGTGTAACACAAAATTTCTAATTTTTAGGTTAAACGATAGCGAAACGTTAATATTTGGTGTAGTTCGTATCATCGTTCTTATCTAAAGCGCATTTTGTATTTCCGTTCGGAGACAAAACATTGAATAGTCCTTTTCATAGTAACATATGAGAATATAGCAATTGCTTAATTCGGAACACGGTGGTACAGACAGAAACAAAATTCAAAAACACTTTGTTCTGTCAACCCTATCTCCGTTTTAAATCGAACATTTGCACATAAATATTATGTATTTATTTTAAAACATATTACAATATTTGTTCTGATGGTAAATGTATTTATACAAAAATAAAAGGACTATAATCAATGTCAGCTCAAACGAACAAAAAAAAACGAAAATGCTACCACACAAATATAACCTAAATTGCACAAATCCAATTTAAATTTGTTAAAAGTCTAATATAAGTATACATTTAAACAAAATGATATTTATAAGGTACCTCGTACAGCTAAAATTTTGCCTGAAGTGCAAGTATTTCGTTAAAGTAAATGGTACTAATTTTTTATACACAATCTATAAACTTAATGACGTAATGAAAGTATTGTTATCCTTTTTTAATTAAGGTGGGGGAGAAAGAGATGGCAATACTTTTAGTGACGTCATATATGAGATTACGCGCAATACAATTAGCACCACTGGTCCCATTCATAGGAACAAACCCTTAAGAAACTAATCACAACTCAAGCAAAATTATATTTTTTTAACTTAAGACTAAACTGAATTTAACTATCTATAATTTAACTGTAAATTTTTCAACTGACAACGTTTTCTTTTTCTTTTACTAAATAAATAAAGGAGAAATAAATAAACTAAAACAAGTCAATAGCACAACTTTTTAAATTGAATAAATACTAAATAATGTTGCCATATTTTAGATCATAGTTGATTATGAGATCATGGGAGGTACCTTTAAATTTTATTAGCCGTCTTTTATATACTATATCATTCTATATCCTTGCTTACAGCATATATTATTAAATGCCAGTAGACATACATTACTAATAACCTAAGACTATTTATTAATGACATCATAAGAAGGCAAGGGCATTCGAAATTAAAAAAAAAAAAGGAAACTTATTATAACCGGACAGCATTAGAATAAATGCTGTCCATAATTTGATAAGAACTATTTTAAGATTGTTATTTTATACAAATACTAAAGAAATCAGAAACATAAATGTTCCAAATATATACACGAGGATTTTTAATTATTTTTCTTTCAAAACTACCTAGATCACACATCAAAAAATGGTTCCAAAAATTCATGATAAAATCTAGTCAAAGTAATATTTACATAAATAAGTACACACATCTAAACACGCAGCTGTCATTACACTTGAAAATATCGACTGAATATAATTGAAATTGAACGCATGCACAATTTCATTTATTTATTTTTTCAATCAGGCAACATTACAAGTGTAATAACATATTATATGTAGAAAATATTACAAACAACATAATTTGTATAAAGCATTCACGACTATGTTTACATTTATACGTATTTAAAATATCTTTTCACAAATTTCTGCAGAAGGACAATTTGAATATTAAAAATATTTATGTGTGTAAAAAAAAATAAAGTTAATACATGAAATAAGTTATATTTCCAAATATACTTTTTTAAACTAAATACATATAACATCGACTTTCTTAAATATATCCAATAAAAGTACCAAAGGGACATTTTCTCATACGACATATAACGCATATCAAAGCGTTAAGTAATCATAAATCACCAATTGCAGCGTCTGCGAGGTGCGTAAGCAAACTTATTACGTGCGCACGCGTTAATTCGCACAAATTCGTTTGCGCGCGTAAACGGGAAATTGACCACAATTGACTATAAAGTCGATCTCTGAAACGTTTATTTAAAAAAACGTTACACGTATAAACGTAAACATAGCGATCGATATATGATTAAGAAATAAATATACATAATGTATATTACATAGACAAACTTATGTACAGTTTTACAAAATAGAAAACACATAATAATGGTTTGATTATGTAAAATGCGATACGAATGACAATCAATACTTAATATTATATATTTATATAATATTATATATTATAATCAACGAGAATATCTTCCGATGACGATATCTCGTGGAATATAATAACTATATTATATCTATGTAAAGTATTGTTAACTTTATATATAAAAACAAATAGTCCCATAGGAAAAATAAATATATCTAAGAGTTCACAATCAACGGTCGCAATGTGCAACAATATTTAATATACTAAATATAAGATTAGAAAGAAAAATCACTGCCACAATCTAACACGAACGATTAGAAGAATAAAAAAAAACTAATAAGTCTATGCCACAGATAATGATTAGTCAAATGTTGCCATAGTGAAATTATCGGATCACGTTTTAGCTGGCAACACTAACAGTTTATCTCAACGCCGTGTAAAGGTTCAATACACTTTTATTCTCTTTATGCGATGGTGTCTTCGAGAAGACATTCCAGAAACGTAATGTCTCATCACCGGCCCCGGTGACTATCGCCTCGCCGTCTGGCGACAGAGCCAAGTATAGGACTCTGTACGAATGACCGGTTAGTTTTGCCACCTGAAATTAATTGCTATTAATAACTGTGTGTAACAATTGTTGAAATTCGGTCAAAGTATTATTGCAATATGATTAATATTTGTATATGTTATTGATATAATATATACTTTCATATGTATATATTAATTCTGGGAATCATCATTCTGTGTCCTATAAATCATATGCTAAATCAAAAAGCTTTTTAGTATCAAAATGTTCACACTCAAAAACGTTAATAAGATTTTTTAAATGTATACATTTATTTATGTTAAACTTTGATTCAATGATTTGTTACTTATTAATCGTCATTACACCCAATTAACGATAATGATTAATTAGTATTTATTCCCATATCACAAAGTACAATATAGTTATCAATGTAGCTAATAGTTTTAAAGTATTATCATAGTAGTGATAGTAACCTAGCCTATAAATTTGCCACTGTTGAGCTAAGGCCTTCTCTCCTATTTTGGCGAGAAGGTTAGAAGCATGTTCCACCACGCTGCTCTAATGCGGTTTGGTAGATACTAAATGATCATTAAATGATATCGTACAGATGTATATATACATAATGTTATGTATAACACGGTATATACCTGAGTGAGGGATGGGTACTTCCAGACCAAGATCTGATTCTGCGAATAGCCGTGCGTCGATACCAGCTCGCTCGAGTGTTTCGACCACGCCAAATTGCACACTTGTGACCCTGAAACAAATGACGTAGTAATTATAATATTAAATTAAGTATACTTTAATTCTTCAGAAACATTTACACTCTTCTGGACATACAAATAAAATGTTTATTTATTTCAAAACTACATTATTTTATTAACTGAACCATTACTTAATTATATCAATGAAATAAAACCTATTTTTCTGCAAACTCTACAAATCAGAGACAAAACAAAAAGAAGAGATTTAAAATTAAATTCAAAGAAAAGTTTATTAAAATAGTATTTTAAAATAGTGTATATGATAAAGCCTTTCCGTCGTAATCTCGTGGGGCACGAGAGCGTGTTCATTGGCTGAATATGGGGTACAGTCAACAACAAAAGTTTTAACAAAAGAGGCAGTTCATTGGCTGAATATGGGGTACAGTCAACAACAAAAGTTTTAACAAAAGAGGCAGTTCATTGGCTGAATATTGGATACAGTCAACAACAAAAGTTTAAACAAAAGAGGCAGTTCATTGGCTGAATATTGGGTACAGTCAACAACAAAAGTTTTAACAAAAGAGGCAGTTCATTGGCTGAATATTGGGTACAGTCAACAACAAAAGTGTTAACAAAAGAGGCAGTTCATTGGCTGAATATTGGGTACAGTCAACAACAAAAGTGTTGGTGGTGGGTGAGTGGAGGTGAGTGGTACGTACCGGTGTCGACGCACTGCATGGGCTGCGAGGTGAGCGTGTTCCAGAAGCGGATGCAGCGGTCGGCCGTGCCGCCGCCCGACGCCAGCAGCCCGTGCTGGTGCGGCGACCACGCGATCGCCTTCACGGCCGCCACGTGCGCCGAGTACGTCTGCACCGGCGACGTCGAGTGCTGCACACACACACACAATTACTTTACACACCACATCGCATCATCGTCGACGTCGAGTGCTGCGCACACACACACACATATATTATTACATTACACGCCACATCGCATCATTGTATGCTACATTACACATCACATCGCATCATGATATGCACCTATTATCCTATATTAATATGAAAATATCAATACTATTAACTTGGACGTGCTTCCAATTCAAACAACAACAACAATAGCCTGTCAATTTCCCACTGCTGGGTTATATATACATATATAGCCTCCTCTCCCTTTGAGGAGAAGGCTTGGAAGATATTCCTCCGCGCTGTTTCAATGCGGATGCGAATATGCATGTGACAGAATTTCTCAAGACATATGCAGTTTTCCTCACGATGTTTTCCTTCACCGCCGAGCACGAGACGAATTATAAAGACAAATTAACCACAGAAATATTTATTTGTGCTTGCCTGGGTTTGAACTCGCAATCATCGGTTAGGATGCACGCGTTCTTACCACTGGGCCATATCGGCTCTTCATTCAAACTACGGACATCAAAAATTAGATTTGAAAAAAATGTACTTTTTATTTATAAAATGAATATAGTGTCCGGTAACAAAGGGCAACTTCGTAAGCAAAACATGTGTCGCGTGAAATTCTACACCATTAAATCCACCAAGACTCATTGGAGCAGAGCAAATCGTAAGGTAGCCTTAACTTTCATCTTAGTACAAAAATGTGTACGTAATATTATTTTTGAGGGAAAATATATGTATTAATTCGACAGGAAACCGAATCGCGATAAATAATTAAACCGCAGCACTTATGATAGTCGCTACATGTGGGACACCGCAAGACACGGTTCACACGCTACGTTCTATATAAGTATTAGATAAAAGTGAAATAATATAAAAATAATGTGTCCCGGAAAAAGACTACGGATTCCAATGATGTTTTAGTAAACAGATATGTTATTAACGAGCAAAAAGTGAAGACTAGAAAACATCCTAATTGGGACGTTTGCCTTCAGTTGTTTTACGTAATTAAAACATCTAGTTATCCCTTTTACTTATTGTTTTTATCAAGCTATCCTTCTTACTTTTAACGAAATGTAAAAATAAACTAAAATAAACGGTACTCCGCCCCGGCACACTTTTTTCTGTTGTTTAGTATGGATATAACATATCTGTTTATTAGAATATCATTAAAGGATTCGAACTATTATTTGCAATTTTCATTTATATGACTTTTTATTACTATGATGTGCTTCTGTATAACGCAACTTCGTGATAATTAAAGTAAAATTCAACTTATATATACTTTGCAAAACATCATCAGCGGTCATCAGCTATTAATATATCTTTAGTAATACATATATTATTCTAAACTGCGATCCAAAAACAAAAAAATCAGGTCCGAAAGTAATAGATAGAGCTCAAAAATCTACCATAAAGTTCAGCTGTATAAGACACAGTGTATATAAACTTGTATAAAAGTACCAACATACCATAGACCATACGAAGAGTTTGTTGTCGTTGCCGCCTGACGCGAGCGACTGACCGTCGGGCGACCATTTCAAACCGCACACTTCTTGTCTATGGCCTTGAAGTACCCGAGACGATTGTACCGCTGAAATTTAACAAATATTTTCAATAATAATTACATTATATAATAATACTATAGTGTCACAGTCATGCTGTCTATGGCTTTGATATATCTTAGACCTCCCTGGTGGTGTGTACAACGATTTTCATGGGTACGCCACTCCGAGGTCGTGGGTTCGATTCCCGGCCGAGTCGATGTAGATTATCATAAGTTTTCTATGTTGTCTTGGGTCTGGGTGTTTGTCGTACCATAGTTATTTCTGATTTTCCATAACACAAGAGCTTTAGCTACTTACATTTGTATCAGAGTAATGTATGTGATGTTTCATATTTATTATTATTTATTATCTTATCTTAAATTAGTGTTTGTTATTTAAGTTGTGCCTGAGTGTGTTCATTATCAATCAGTAGCATCACAATTTACATGGTACTTTGATTCGGTGGTATGCATGTCTACTACAGATCTATATTTATAGATTCTTGCTGAGGCTATATTATTTATCTTCAAACATTACAATATATTGGTAAATGAAATTTGTATTTTTTCTTTGTTTAATATGGCAACACTTACGTGGCGTTCTCGTATCCCTTTGCCTAATATGTCTATCCCTTGAGCCGGAACTTAGTATGTCGCCGTTCCAAGCCAGAGCGCCAACACGCGCTATGTGCCCTTGCAGTTTTGTTACCTGCGGAATAATTATATTATTAGTAAATAAAGTATAAAAAACAAACGTCCAAAACATTTATCTACCTCAATCTCATGACAAAATAGGATAACAGCCTTAACATATAAAAAATCGTAACTACTAAGTTTAAACATATTTAAAACTATTAAAAAAATCATATGAAAAATGTCTACGAGTTAAAAATAATTTAATTGTTTTAATGATTCAAGCACTCGACTTAAAATATGTATGTATTCAATTTATTTGTAATATAATTTGAGATGACCTTTATCTCCAGTACTCCTAGACCTTTAATGTGATAGATTTTCATACGACACAATGTGTATGTTTCTTGATTCTACATCGTCAATCACGAGATTAAATATAAACATAAATTAAGCAACAAGTTAGTAGTAGTTTATCACACATGTTTCATACTACATTTAATACTCTATAAAAAAAATCTGATAAAGTTTAAAACGAATGCTTTGTAAAAAAAAACGTTTCTTTTAAATTTTAATACGCATCTTAACAATATTTTAAATGTAAAAGTTCATTTAAACTATTGCCAAACGGTAGTCGGTATGTCTGAACAAATTAAAAGATTCATATGAAATTTTACATCAGATACGATGAATAAATGATGTCATCGAAGATATTAATAATAATATATATAAATATATCGTCAAGTCTGTGTGTACATTCACTAAACTCTAATCTACTATGGTGAAATTCATTCCGTTTTAACTAATAGATGCACTATTTTACGAGACAGATATAGGTATAATATCATTTATGAATATATTATGCAAATAACTGTTATTATAATATTTATCAGTTAAGCCGGAACAAAACTTGTTGGCGGACAACGAACACAGCGCTTATGTTTAACTTATGAATGACGAAATTCATTCTCATGGAGTTATAATGAAAATTCCGCGACGCTATTTACGTCTATATCCTAAGATCGTTGATAGAGTAACAGTCTGATAATTTCCCCAGTACTTGACAATTTGGAATATTCCATCACGCTGCTCCAATGCGGATTAGATGAAGCAAATCTTCATCCGACTAATACAGTTTTAATCACGAAGTTTTCCGTCATCCTCTGAGCAATTAACACTTATTGAGCACATTTAAATTCAGTGGCACTCGCTCGATTTAGAATCACTGAGAAAACTGACTTATCACGAAATAACATAAACTACAACCCTTACCAACTGGATATTTGGTACGTAGGTTCCTTACAGGGTGTAGATATTCGTTAAGAATGGGGAAGAAAGGGGGGCGAAAGCTTGTGTTTTGTAAATTTCGCGCAGGCAAAGCTAGTTAGTAAATAATCACAACTAACGATATATTTAGATACAGTGAACTTATAACATACTATCATTAATATAGCAACAAAACAAACAGCCAATACGTTCACAGCAGTACTTCGTAGATCTTCAGCAAAATATTATTCAAATATACAGTACAGGTTAAGGGAAAGGGAGTAAGTTCTTCGTGCAAATCCTTACCTCCTTATTGACGGCGACGTCCCAAACACTTATGTGACCCTTCTGCGTGCCTACGGCCACCAAGTGACCTCTCTCGCTCCACGCCACCGACGTCACCGCGTTGCCCTCCGACGAAAGATCGCACAATCGCGTCACCTGTAAACATAACACACACATAAATTAAACTCGAAGAGATTTCGCTTACGACTTCATTCGTCGAAATTGGATTTGGAGAAAAAAACTATGTTTAGTAGCTCAATAATATTGATATTGATTGCCTCTTTGGTCTAATGGTTATAAGGCCGCTGACCCCGAGGTTCTAGGTTTAAATAAAGACTATTTTGTTATTTTTTTATGTGTCTAGCGTGGAAGTATTTTTGTGTTAAATAGGTCGTTTATCGAAACAGGTTGCATACTACATAATATCGCGCTACGATCCACAGAGGTTAATTAAACTTAACATACCCGACAAATACATATATACTAATATCATAAGTACGTAAGTAATTATACTGTCAGTCTGTTACGCGTTACAGTTTAACTACAGAACTGAATTTGATTAAATTATCTATGAAGCAAGCTTGAAGCCCAAAAAGTTGCAGTATACACTCCCCCCACCCCTTAAAACTTCGCACAAACGGGCGAAGTTGCGGGCGATAACTAGTATTATATAAAGCATGTTTGTTTTAACAATCTAATCTCACGAACTATCAAGTTGATTTCAATCATTCTATATACGTTACATACTATATTTATGGATGATTATATGAGCTATATAACTACATGACACGACCTTATGGAACGAAGCCGAAACCATAAACAATAACCAATATGGCAAACTGTATGAAATATATTTACAGTAGTTAAACGACTTTATTTCAATGTTGTTTAACGCCGCTTAGATTTTAAACTACGCAACGAATTTTAATGCGGTTTCCATCAATAAACAAAGTGATTCAAAGGGAAGGTATAATACATGCGCATTATATTCGAGAACAGCGCAGAATTTCATTTTCCTAGCCGGAAAACACGAGATTTTTCCTGTTTGTGTTCGATTTTCAAACTAAGTTATATATCAACCGTTAGGTAAAGAGTTTTTGATACAATAACAAAACAACAACAACAGACTTTAAATTTATCAATGCTGGGCTAAGGGCTCCTCTCCCTTCGAGGCGAATGTTTCGAGAAAGGTTTATGTTCCACCACGTTGTTCCAATACGGTTTGGTGGAATACACATGTGGCTGAATTTCAATGAAATTAGACACATGCAAGTTTACTCACATTGTTTTCCTAAATGAAGCAGATGAATATTCAGCTGTGCTTGCCTAAGATTGAACCCGCAATCGTCGGTTAAGATGCATGCGTTTTAACCACTCGGCCATCTCTGCATTTTGATACAAAATCGACGCAAAAGAAACAAGCCCGGATACTGTTTCTTAAAAATATTTCAAAGTCATACAATTTAATAGAAACTATTATAATTATTTGTACTATTATATATTAGATCGAAAACGTACAAAAAAACGTAATAGATAGATATCTCTATATTAATTTTAATTAGATGCCATTTTTTTATTCCGATGCAAGCGATGTATTAAAGTTACGATACTGGCTTCGCTTTTTATAAACTAATTTGTCTGGTCGTATTTTTTATATGTCAAATATTTCGGACGTGCAAATGGGCCATCTGATGGTCACCATCGCTCATAGATATTGGCGCCATAAGAAATATTACAATAATATCTACTTTTCTTTATCCTTCTCTACCTTTCTCTCCCTTTGAGGAAAAGGTTAGGAGCATATTCCACCACAAAACACACCAAATTACATAACTTATCACATTGCACACAGCCCTACCAACGAGTATAATTTATAACGTAAATCTAAAAACGCATAAGTAATGAACGCAATTACAACCATTTAAAATTCAACATTTAAATATGAAATGATATTGAAAAAAAAAAACGCATTAATATAAAAAGCGAAGCGAATTCAAAGAAATTGTCTAAAAAATACGCGAATATGTTAAAATATATTTAGTATAAAATAATTATTATAATTAAAACCCGATAACTTTCCTTTATCGGTCCAATTAATCGGACTTCGTTTTTTTGCTATTACAGCGTCTCGTCTCAAATCTCAGCTGTTTTATTAAGAGCTAGTCACGCTGTTATCAGGGCGCGTGCGAATTATTATTAAACTAGCTTCTAGTAGCGGATTCGCACGGGTCGATATACCCCTAGAAATGTTCACAGTTTCACCTCATGGAAAGGCAAACATAGATTCACATAGCCAATATAGCACCAACTTGGGAGATAAGATGTTATGTCAACTAGTATCTGTAGTTACTAAATCACTCTCCAAAACGAAGGATTTAACAATAAGTAGAGCTGTTTGGCGTTGAAATATCTGATGATTGGTATCTCTATATATACTGGCTTGTTCAAAGCCCGACCAACAAAATAATATTTAATCATTCAGTAATGCATAATCCTAGTTGCATGTAACGCTCTATAAATACTTGGAGTGTCTGTTTGTATTTGCAAATGTTATTAATTAATACGCGGTACATATACCATTTTTTTTTCAATTTTTTGTCTGTCTATCTATTCCGGCTAATCTGGAACGGCTCGACCCATGTCGACGGGACTTTCACAGAAAGCTGATTACATAAGGATTAACAAAGGCATAGCTATAGCAATAGCTTTTAATCTTTTCTATTAAATTCAAAATATATAACACCGTAGTTTACGCGACAGATGCCGGTAAAGCTAGTCAACATGGTCAACGTAACATTTCAGTCAATTTACACGAAACTTCAATAAATTATACACTTGAACCTCATGACTCAGTCGATCCATTGGCGAGAACATGAAAATTCGTTCAGGAGTTCAGGCAGGCAGACAGACGAGACGGGAGGACATTGTTTTATAATACGTAGTGATCCTGTTCATCGACCTTGTACTTAGCCGATCTAGAACTCGTCTACCCCCGCAGTGATACGAAACGCCCACCGAGCCCGGCTACCGTTTAGGCTCTGAAGAATATTGTTTACATTTTTGCACGATAATATATCGTTCTGTATGAAACCAGTTCTAATAAGACTATATTTCATTAATTAGTCACATAACACATATTATTTACATATATAATGACGAGATGATTTATCTCAACTGCACCTGTCTATAGTAGCTATCTATAATAGCTTATAAGGCTGCTGACCTCGGGGTCGCGGGTTCAAATTGCGTTTCGGGTCAATAAAAACGTTATTGAGTTTTTTCCGTCACGATATTGTCAGTAACAGCGCGGAGGTAGGAAGTCGGCAATGTTACACGCGTGCCTTTGGGAGCTCATCATCAGTGGAGAGGAAGAACAGCTTAAACGCCATGGGGATACTTTTGGGAAATGTGGTTTACAATTAAGATGGTAAATCTCATTTTCCAAAAGTACCATTTTGAGGCTTACGTCCTTGATCGTGAAACATGTGCTTGCCGGCTGCTTATTAAACCAGAGTCACTGTAGCCGTATTCAATCATGAATGCATTATTACATCAAGTAAACTAACAGCCTGTTAATCTCCCACTGCTGGGCAAAAGGCTTAAATCAATCTCCGATACGAGATGGATACACGTGGCAGAATCTCATCCACCACGTGCAAATTTTGCACGTTTTCCTTCAACACACGAGATGAATAAACAAATTAAGCACACAAATTCAGTGGCGCTTTCCCCGGGTTTGAATCTCAGAACTATCGAATATAATGAATCAAATTTAACATAATTTTCGATCAAAAGTAACTTGTCAGTTATTCCCGGTAGTATTAAGTCCGAATCGTTTTATAAGATCGCAAAAGCCTACTTGAATACAGTATATTTTCATTGGATTTCATTTATATATCATAGTGTTTATAGCAAGTGAATGCCAAACAAGTTTGAAATTCAATAGACAATATAAATAAATATAATAGGTTGAAGAATTTTTCTCTGTTATTCTAACTAAATATTCAAGATTTTTTTTTAATTTAATTTAATATTCATCAACGATCCATACTAATAATACTAATATTATAAATGCGAAATTAACTCTGTCTGTCTGTAGCAGACACATAGCAGAAGAGCCGATATGGCCCAGTTGTGATAACACGTGAATTTTAACTGATGATTGCGGGTTGAAAACCAGTTAAGCACCACTTAATAATCACGTGCTTAATTTTTGTTTATATTTAATATCGTGCTCGGCGGCGAAGTAACACATCGCGGCCCTTTTGTATCCACCAACCGAAACTGAAGCAGCGAACATGCTCCAAATCTCGAAGGGAGAGGAGGCCTTAGCCCAGCAGTGGGCAATTTACAGACTGTTAATATTACGTTTGGTGTATGTCTGTTGTTCTGTGGGAAAACCAATGAGCCCCTAAAACACGTGCGAAGTCGAAAGCAGCGACTAGTTTTGTAAACGCGAACGAATTCATCGAAACGAGATAGAATCATAAGGATCGAAACGTATGTATATTTATTTATTGGTGTAATTATTTAATTAACGTATACGGCGCAATCAAAAACTTTCAATACCGGTTCGAGACAAAATAAAAACGTCTAGATAATACAGCGAGAACCTGCACCGGTAATGCAACGGCTAAAATCTAGTTTTTAGGGTTCATTGTGACGTGCAAAAAAAATACATCACTAATTTTTTTTTTTTTAACATACATGAGAATTAAATTTGCATCCTAATAATGTCTACAATTGTTTGATACTCGAACGAAGTAATTAAGTTTCGTGTCATAATCCACTAAATCGTATTTAATTGAAAAATAAATCAAAAAATAGTATTGCAAGTTGCAAAAATGTTACTGAATAATTAACACAAAACAAACAAACACCTATATTTAAAAAAGGTAAATAATAATTATAGTTATTGAAGAAAGGCAAAGAATACAAAAAAAAAACGTGCTACACTCTCGTCAGTGGACCAGCTGAGTGGGGGATTGAATAAATATCATCAGCGCATGCGCACGGCCCACTCACACTTGTTTATAATATTACAATCACGTTTCGCTTCGCACGTAATCCGTCCGCGTATAACTCCTATGCACTGGAACTAGACGATTTTTATTACCCGAGTAACAACTGGTTTATCAATTTAATATTTTCACGTCAACTTTATGTCGCATAAAGATAATACATGGATATTTCGGCATCGATGCCAACGGCCCATTAGCTCAGTTGGTTAGAGCGTCGTGCTAATAACGCGAAGGTCGCGGGTTCGATCCCCTCATGGGCCAATGACTTTTTAGATTGCATGATAGGTATACAACATTTATTTGCATTAGGTTTATTATTTTGCATAAAAACATGTAATATTATAAATATAAAATCAATGCTTTAGTTGTTTCTTTTTTTTTTTTACTCCGCCTCGATTTCCGTTCTTTTCGCAACACAGCGGATACTATGCAGATTATTAATTCTTGATAAATATTCGTGTATTATATTTTACGACGGTGTGAGATTTCGGGTTTTTGATGACTTTAATTTTAGCTATTATTTAAATATTTTTAGTAGTGCAATCTGTGTCTGACTGACAGGTTGGCATTAATAATTCTTTTTATGAAACATCAATTAAGAATTGTTGCCATATGAAAAAAAAACTAATAAAACAAAACGCTGTCTAAGACCTTTTTACAAACGTTTAGATTAATTTAATCAACGCAATATTAGTCAATAGTTCGAAATGAACGAATGTATGAATGAATGAATCCACGTACCTGGCTGGTGCATGCGCTCCACAAGTAAACGCAACTCCCGAGTCCAACGCTGAGAACGTTTTGGGCGGACCAGTCGACCAAGTTCAAATAAAAGTCGTCCTGTAACTCCGGCGCGTCAAGCACCTACAATAAAAATAACAATAAATAATAAAAAAAAAAAGGTTTAATGAATTATCTAATGAGTTAGACATTTTTCTTTTATTCGAACGAGCGAGGCTTCGAACGGTTTATGTATCGAGATTGCTGTTAGTCGATAATACACGCAACCAGTGGCGTGCACGTGTCCCTTAGGGTAAGTGGACACGAATCCAAATACCGCATAACATACAACAAATAAACAAGATAAAATTAACGATACACACTGATAGCCTTTCTTTCTCTTATCATAACTGCCTCTATTTGGAGAATGGAGGATACATTTTAATTAATATCAATGGTATATAATATACAATTAGAGGAAATCGATTCTTTATGTGTCTGAAGTATTTCCTTCGAAACCTGTGGTTGATTATTGTCGCGCTTCTGTAATGAATGACTTTGACCATGAGATGTGGATGCTGTAAATAAATACCTTAAAGGGAATCCTTGATATTTTTCTAGTCGCTTTACGAGGCGACCGTAGAAGCTTCTGCGATTTCGCTGACACCGGCGAGAGGCTGTACGGCGAAGGGTCTATATTCTCCTGGAACAACATACGTTACGAATATATCCAAGTGTATCGTGGCACGACATAAATAACACGTTTTAATGAATACTAAAATATATGTAAAAAAAAAAAAAAGCGATTAAACCGGGCGCATTCAAATACGAACTTTACACCCTATCGTATTCGTTTCCATAAAATGCATAAGACGAAGGAAACGTCTTCAAAAAATAACGTTCAATAAACATGACAAAATGGACCGCTTGATTTAATACTTCAGTGCAGAAAAAAAATATATCGTACCTCCTTTTTATCGTCCGTAGACATTTATTACACGAATTCGTTCAAATTTTATACAACGTACATATCAAGTAGAACGGCCAAAACTAAAATTGCAAAACGAGATGACGCGAGACCCGAGCTGTTTGTAATTCAATCAATATTCGACAACTTGAAAGGCAATAAAATAAACGGACGAGGAAATAAATTAAATTTAATCGAAATCTTTAACTACTTAGCGAATCTTTCATCGACGCTTAGAAACGTGCAGGTCGACAAAAAATAATAAAAATAAACTTTATTGCTGATATAATAAAAAATAAAAATAAAAAACTAAATAGTTAATAGTATCTTGACATCTCATTATAGACACAGAGAAACTCATCAAGATACGACGAACAGAATAATAGACGTATATTTCTAAATTAAGTTCACAACTACCATCGAACGAGCGCTGAGGTTGGACAAAGATTTGTTGTAACAAAGTACAAAGCATTCAAAGGAGAGCAAGCGTCCACGGGAGGCGTTAGAATCGGTGCCAAAGTAACAAATGATGCTGCACTCATTAGGCTCGTGGGTAATAAAAAAGACAAATGCTCTGGCAGTTCGCAGCACAGAAAACAATAACAGCACAAAAACTACTGACAAATTGAATCAACTAATTTCAACGCCGTGCCAGTGAGGAGCGGTAACATACAACTACAAAAAAAAAAAACATAAAAATTCGAGTGCGATGTTCATTAGTGTTACTAAATTGTAACTCTCGAGTTAAGTAGGTATATTATTCTGAGGTGTTACGTAAGACGAATCATTACCGGCAATTTATTTATAAAACGAAGTAGGTAGTGAAATTTTAGAGGCCCAAATGGGGAAATCGCCTAGAAACCTCCTGGAGCGGAACGCGAGTCCTTGAAAGGTTCGGCTACCCGTTGCCTTTTGTGCGAATCGCGATCAAAAAAACGACTGAAAAAACAAACGTAACAAAATTAAACTCAGCACATTCGATAGCGTTTCGATTTGTCAGCGATTTTTTTTTTCACACGAATCTTTCAATTAATCATCACCAAAATTCTATTCATTTTCTTATATGATCGATCTCGTGTAAGAGCTCGACCTGTTACCACGTAGCTAAAAACTGTCCTACTCAATCTAGTTATTCATTGAAAACGAAGCAACACGACGAGGATATTAAATATACAATTATCCTAGAAGAACGTTAAAACTTTAATGGATATCATAGCACTAACAGGCATTATAAAAATTCTAAATAATTTACTGCAAAAAAGTGCACATTTCGAGTAAACTCATGGCAATAATCACGACCATCAACCAGTTTTATTATACCTCCTGAGTAATCTAGATGCTTCAGAAGGCATAAAAAAATTTCGTGGGATTTAACGTAGGTTGGTATAACAATGAGTATTATTTTGTGCGAATAATAATTTTAAAGTTGAATTAAAATTAAATAGCGTGGGTGATATTATTTGAAGTAACACTGTGTGGTAACACTGCGTTCAAAGCGTTATATACGAAAAAGATACGTCCTGCCGCCTTTGCATACACATTAATGCGATTCAAATGGAAATATAACTGGGTTTGTGACACCCACTTCAAACAAAAAAACATGAGACGCTGACACAAAAACACGAGACTTGAGCACGCTTACAATAAATATTGTTGATAAAGAAAGGGATTTACACGTAGTACTACAGATATCGTAACCTTAACCGTTATTGTTCCGAATTTAAATTATTTGCTCATTTCAAATTAAATCACACGCGATATATAAAATCAAATACTATCGAGAATAGATATGAATGAAAAAGTAACGGGAATACTGAAATAAGAATGAAAGTGCATAGTGTGCATGATGATTAATTTACAACTGCCACTTAAGGAGATATTGACTTAGCAAACGCCCCGCCCCCGAATGGTCGTCGACACACTGGCCTTGGTATGTGGCCGAAAACGAATGCATATTATTATATTATGTAAGCCGAAAATTGCCTGTGGGAAATTGCAACTGGTTTTAAAATAACACGCGAACGTTCCGTCAGCTGAGATTCACGAGGATAACGAATTAAGAGAGGACGACAAAGCTTGGCTATTTTGCTTATTACAAAATTACGTCTCACGGAGATTATATCTTATTAGATACTTAAAATTAAACTTATATTTGGATACGGTGATTTTTTTAAACAAAATCCGATGATATATTAGAACATTAAACGAATATCGAAGAAGAACCAACGAGACATTAAAAAAACCATCTGTACATATATTTAAGTAACGCATAACTAATCCGGATTATTATTTCTTACTGGCATTGCTACGGAGTTGACCTCTTCAATAATTTCGAATACTAATGCTATTTTGATTGGATGAGTTATATTTTTTGTATAATTATAAAATAAAAATTGCTGTCGAAACGCTTGAAGCACATTAATAAAATATTTTGAGTCACGTCATCTTGTAATAAAAAAAATATTATTTTTACCTAACTCGCTTGTACGCGTTGCAGAGATTCGACGATTTATCAAGTGCTCCTATGTACAAAAAAAGCAATAATCACTAACATCCTGCACTTTATATCGAGGTGGTTAGTTGTTAATTTGGTAATAAAATGATAATTTAAATTATATAAATCTGAAATGGCGTGACGGTAGCCATCATTGTGTTGTGCTGCGGTCGTAGATAATGTATAGATTCAGCAATTGCCTATTTCCTCTACGCACAATTGCGTTATTCAGAGGGAATAGATAGAGGCACCGGACAATAGATCAGAAAACGATACGCCATTTAATGGACATCGACCTAATAGAAGTCTGCTTTAAATGCATCAAAAAATTCACATTTGAGAACTCCTTATAACAACTTAAAATAACCTAAAGTTTTTTTTTATTTTAAGAGTTCATACTTCTATGAGAAAAAGTATTTAATATACATTTTATTGCAATTTATGCGTTAAAATATTGAGTTGATATACATTTGAATAAAATATGAGCAATAGGTGAAAAAAAGAACGGTATCTTGTAAAATGTCATCGTAGACGATGAATAAAATGTCATCATTATGCAAACAGAATATTTGAATCGATACCTAAATTTAGTTTACTATGTATTTACTATGCATTATTTCAGCAAACATAACTATGACAATTTAACTCATGCGAACTGACGATGTTAAACCGACGGAGCCATATTAAATAATTGTCAATTACCAAGACAATACAAAACACGATAGTGAATTAAGAAGTTAATATTGTAATATACTTATTACATTTAATGACATGACAGCGTCTTAAGAAAAAGGTAAAAGAAAAATTTCAATATAACGCAAACCACAATGATGTAAGATGAATGAGCAATCAGAATCCAAGTTTATTAACCTCAGACAGCAGACGCATAAAAAGCTAGAAATATACCATGTAGTGACTAGATCTTAGATAACAGATTGATTGGTACTATAAATGAATGGCAGATTTTGTGACCTGAACGGATCCGTAAACAGGTCACGTTGGATGCGCAATAATAAAAAATTATGCTACCGTTGAAAAACGTAGTCCCCTTTCAGTCGACCCAGTGTGAAGAGAATACAAATATAAAACTTATCCAGACCCGGAACTCATCTGAATTTAGCGCCATTATAATGAGTCATCTTAATAACAAAATTCGCACAATAAATTTACAAATATGTTATCCATACGTGACCATTATCGTTTTATACTCAACATAAGAAATTGAAGGTAAATCTTTAATGGCATTGCGGTAAGTTAAAAGTCCGGCTAATTTAAAAATGGTGTCGTGGATTTGACTCAATATACCGATTCAATTGACTTAACTGTGTAAATAAACGTAACCCTACCGGGCCTCGATCGCAAAAGCCTCGGCAAACAAGCAATTGTGTACATAGTAGGAAAAAAAATTAAGGCCAAGTAGATGCCTCTCGCGAAATACCCTCAGTTACCGGTAGGTGTTGATTCTGTAAATAAACCAAGCGAGCACCGTCGGCCACTTCTGACCAAACCTGTAGCTGATGACACAGGAGCTAAGTTTATGAAAATTTTAAAACTAAATTAGAATATTATTTAAATATTTTTGAGATATAATCACACACAAGATAAGTCAAAAATGAAACTAATAAAACCGTTTAAAAAACTATTATATAACACCGACACACCGCGAGTCACAGAACACGTGGGTGGTAGTAAATGTGATTGCGATTCAATTTTTCATTTCTTTTTGCAACATCGAAATAACAATAGAACCAAACGAACATCTAGTCTGATACCTAAAATATCAAAGGCCTTTAGGTTCAGATTAAACATAATACCTAACGAACGGCCAATAAAGTATTGTATTGTACGAAACGTTCCCCGCCGCGCGATGTCAGTCAACGACTTTGTCATATTAGGTAATACATACGTACTATGTATCAGATAACACAGGACATCTGCATGGTGATTAGTGACTTGTAAATGTCAATCAGTGGACTTTCGATCATTGTTATATGGCAAAAAATCACAAAGAGCCACTTACATGTCAGTAAATGACATCGAACAGCCAAGGCCACGAGGTACGAACACCAGTGGGCATATAGGAAAAAAAAAGTTTCGATATAATTAACGAGAAACCGAGTCGACAGACTGAGACGTCTCGGAAATTAGAAGGAGCAGCCCGTAGAATGAATCGAAACCGTGACTCTGCTTTAATAAACGGACAATCTAAAACATGATCTAGATAGTAAAAACACAACAGCAGCTTGCCTATCGTCTCAAAAACAACAAAGAAAACGATTACATGGTCTCTGGTAGAGAATAAAAAGAAAAAATGCATTTGTAGAATCAAACGCTGCAAAAGTTACAATTCATCCCCTGCCAATGACCGCGAGTCTAGACTCAACTTTATATCTTGCTGCGTGAGTCGCCTTTGCCGAAAACACAGCGCAGCGTACGATGAACAAATGAGTATTATCACTATCGTACATCATACAAGTTTTTATCGTACACCATAAACATTTCTTAGTAACGCTTTGCAGATTGAATTATTGTGAAGTTATTTATATAATTACTATATTTAATAGCCATTAACTAATTGATGCTGGGTTACGATTTTAATAAACTCAATCATACGAATAAATGATTAATTCACGTGAGTAGTAGCAGTTAAACCCGGCTAGCTTTTTTTGCGTCCTTTTGCGAAACTATTAAGTCTAAAATCAATTTCACTGGGAACATTAAAATCTTGTCCCGGAGGATACGGACAATAAATCAGCCGTAGCGTGAACACATCAAATTAAAACAACTAGTTGATCAATCGATCCCTATTTTAAAATTTACATTAAAAAACAATTCAGGCTACGTTCTAGATAATTTTTGCACGAGTGAAATGATACGTCACAATTTACATATCGTGCGTTGAAAATTTTAATCACGGATACGTCCAACTCTTACCGGTGATAAAAAAGATACACCCGCGACTTTAATACAAACGGACCAATGAACCCTAGGATCGCACGCATCATTGAAATGCGCAAGCGCAAAATTTGTAAATTGCAAAGCGTCTAGACTTTTATCCGTTCAAGGTCTTGAAGCAAAAAGCATTAGATAAACCGAGACGTGCAGATTCGACGCGCCTGCACATTACCCAATACGGTGGGCACTATAATATAATTGCAGACGGTAACGAAGCAGGCGCACTCGGATAATTGATTTCATGAATTGCTATGGGAATATCACTTAAAACCTCCTTCGATTTTGCGTCCTTATAATTCCCATTTCCGTCATAATAATTTTATAGTGATTAAAACATAAAAGTAAATCGTCTAAGATAATTGTTGAAGATTGCATCGAACGTACTTCATTTTTTTTTTACCGAGAGGTGCTTTACCCCGCCAACTTGTCAGGTGAACAGATAATATAAAAAATGGGCACGTGGTGAATACATAAGGAGTTTTTTTTACGCACTAACTAAGTTACGCTTCTGCATAAAAAATAACGACCATATACATTTTATATATATGAGAGCTCCCTGAAAAGATGGCGCAATACGATCGCTGCACCAGCTCCAAAACCCTGTAGTATGTGAATTCAATGAATGCTGATAGAGTGTATTTTTGAAGGTCACAAATTTATAGCGGCTTGTTTATTGTTCATCATTTTAGTTATTATAAAATGATTCTTCATTACATAGTTTGAAAAAAAAGTCACCTACCGCTGTCTGTCCCTATGTATTGCTTAGATCTTGAAAATTGCACAACGGATTTTAATGGGGATTTTTTTTAATGAATAGTACTATTCAAGAGGAAGGTTTATATGTATATTACATGCACAATATAGTAGAGCATGACTGAAAAACTGTGCACATAGTAAGACATTCTGCAGAATATCAAGTATCAGAATTTGCAGCGTGCAGTTCGAATCTCGAAACAATAAAATTCGTTAAATGAGAAGTCTAAAGATTAATAACAACTTATTTTATAATCCTTCAAATACCTTCACGAACATATTAACAAACGACATTTATATGATTGGAAAGAATTAATTTTGCAACACGTAATAAAGACGAGTAAACATTAAAATGTCACATTGTTTCATTTGACAAAGGGGAATAAAAATGCGCCAAAAAATTTTTACAATTGTAATGCATGCAGTCGATACGAAATTCAACGGTGGCCGAAAAATTTACATTTATACAAAGCGCCGATTAGAATTTATATGGAGACGCATTTGGAATTGAGTCACTGTCAATGCATTCACGTAAGAAACGAATTTTGTATTCAAAAGCAATGCGCGTATAATCCAGTGGGTGGTACCCATAGAACAAATCTAGACTTGTCATGAATATTTTTGATCGTTTTTTTGTACATGACATATGATAAAGTGGATTTATAAAGCGTTCTATGTTTTCTATACTAATACCTTTTGACTTCCAGGCAGGATACATTACATACATATATAATTGTATTTAACTAATATGGTTGTATATTTTAAATGTTGAAATAGAGTAACTATTGAGTTTCTTGCTGGTTCTTCTAGGTAGAATCTACTTTTCGAACCGGTGGTAGCTTCACTTAATTGTTAAATGACAATTCAAAAGTGCTTGAAAAAGCCCACTTGAATAAAGTTTATATTGATTTTTGTATATTATAAATGTGAAAGACTTCGTCTGGGTGTTTTATAAATCCCGAAACTCTGAGCCGAGTTTGATGAAATTTGGTATGAAGCATGCTTGAACATTTTTTCTAACGTCTAAGCCCAACAAAAGGAACAGAGCCGAAATAGTATTTAATTTGAATGTTTTAATTTTAAATCATTGTTCTACTATACATATATATTTAATATTATAAATGTGGAAGTAACTCTGACTGTCTGTCTGTCTGTCTCTCACGACCAAACCGCTGAACCGAATTTCATGAAATTTGGTTCAGCGGTTGTAGCAAACTTGGAACTCCTTGGCTTCATTTTTTTGCCTAGCACATGACAACCAATACCCTTAAGAGAAGCCGCGGGCGACATCTAGCATAAAGATATGACATAAATTCGTTTACGTAGATTTAAATGAAATAAACTTAAATACACTAACACATGTAATTATCGTCAAAGTATGCATTTACAAGAGCGCTAAAGTGCCTCTATCATCAACCAGAGATGAAGTTCATTAGAGATACATCGATTAAATTTTAAATTAAACGAATGATGTAGTCGTTAATCTTTTTTTTGGAGACGTCTTAAATAGGTAGAGATCTGACATGTTATTTAATGAATTTCAATAACACATTTTTAAATTAATACGTTTTAGAACATTAGTTGACCTCTCACCCGAGTAAAGAAGATGTACCTACCTACATTACTTTTTTTGGTGATTTTTTTCCTACAGAACCACCCGTTGACAGCGAGGTTATAAACGTGAGCAATCTTGACCAAATCGTGAATGGCAATCAACGCCACTGACTAGTCACTAATGTACATAAATTGAGACTAGCAGAAATTATACTGAGCACAGATATAAAGTTAATTATCAGTTAATATGACCATGGCAACACTGAAAGAATGGAATCATTAATGATATTTTTTATTAAAAAAAAAAAATGTTTATTTGTTTACTAGAAGAAGCTAAAATTCAGTGAGCAGACAAAGCAATTGTGTAAGTAAACAGATTTAAAGTACAAAAAAAAATTCAAATATTTAAAAACACACTCAGCTGAACAAATAATCTCGTCTCTCGTGACGGATATACATAATTATTTTGCACTCGAAACCTATATTTGTTTATGAATCGAAAAACGAACGTACACAAATAACATGCAAAATTATATATTCTAAAAGGTTTGACCGTAAAATTTTAATAATTTATTTTAGGTCGTTGTCACCGCTGAGTGATGTCAGTCGGACAGACAAATGACGGGACAGGAATTATGCGAGAGGAAAAAAACAATGGCATTGTATCGAACGTAATGGCCGGTGAAAAAAGATGCACAACCAATAAAATTTTAGGTACCAACGAAAAAAAAAAATAAAAAAATATATATTCAAATTTGCATTTAATACGAAACATAACAAAAAACATAGACGGTTATCATTAGCATACGTTCATTGTCACTATAGCGCTAAACGCGATAATTGACACACAAAGGTATTTTTGCAAGAGGACACTAGCCAACGTTCCTTTCTATCGACCGACTCGTTTACTTCACACTTAAAATATGATGCTGCTATGTTTATTCGCTATGTGTACATTACAGCTTACGTCGAGTGTAATGAATATTCAATCGTCGAGTTTTTGCATACGGTTATGACCATCGTCGATTTTGAAGCATTAAAAAATTGATAATTTATTTGAACCTATCCGTTTGACCGTGTACCAAAATCACTGAAGCGTATTCTAAAATCGTGTGAGAAGTGAATATCCTTCCCAGAACGTTTGCGAACTGTGTAATATACATAAAATTCTTCACACGCCATCTCGTTTCCGTGAACATTTTTCACACGGATTACTATTTATTAAACTATGGTAAACCAGAAACAGTTTCCAAAACAGCAAAATAAAATTGTAAACGACGACACGTTTTCTTGTTTTATTTCTAAACTTTATAACAAAAGAAACTTAACTTGCGTAAGTTTAAGCTGGCATAGTCGCAGCGAGGCGTCTCAGATTTGCATAAATAATTACGAGACAAAAACGTATAAGAAAATGTACGCGTTACGACTCGCTACCGAGGGGGCAAAGTTTACGTTTACTGACTTGAACGCACACGTTACCTCATAAAGGAGTGACATTCGATAATTGGATTGTTATTACAAAGGGCACCGACACATTCAACGATTTCATCGTAATAACACTCGGCACAAGTACGTATTTAAGGCCGAAACGCCGTTTTAAACGATGCAAATACAGCGCTTGTTTAATGCAAATTTGTACGATTTCCAAAAATTATCAAATACATATTTTTTTATTCAAAAAAAGGAATTAAATAAACCGTACTTTTTATTTTACCAATGGTAAACCTATCCTCTGATGTAGGTCGTTGCCTCGACGTATGTTTAATCCGCAATATTTACGTATCTCCGAATTCTCAAAAGGCTCAAAATAATAAAAAACGACAACATCTAAACAGCATATACTAAATATTTTCTGGCGTTCGGGGTTTTCGAATGGTACTAATCAACATTTACGACATCATGCCTATAACTCGAAATGGATCCTAAAAGTTTCGAATTTCACTAACACTAATTTCAAAAAATCAATGGACATATAAATTAAGAATCGCTATCGTACCTTATAAAAGGTAGGGCATGAATGTGGATCACGCTGCTTTACATGAAATATGTTTATTTAAAACTTTGATGGCCTCTAAAAAAATAATGATAGAAAATTAATGATATTTGTGTGCTAAAAATAAAGGTATTCTTTATTTTAGGACAAAAACTTTACACGATTTTAAATCAACGCAAAACACAACTTGACAAAATCGTCAAATGACTTGACCCTGTAATAAAAATTCGTAACCTTGGTGTCTTAAAAGTTTTTTTTTTTTTTTGTTACTTCGAAATTACCAAAGATACTGTCACATCGAGATCGCATCACCATTAGATGGGCAAGTTTACGTGACATAATAGCCCATTTAAATGTATCGGTGAACTCACCTCGAAGTCACTTCGGAGCCTTAAAACTTGGATCACGAGTGATTCTTGGACATCATGAAAAATTACTGGGTCAAAATAATATTTTGTATAAGCACTATAACTGGAAAATTGTAATTTTGTAATAATAAAATCCCAAAATTCCGAGCTTATAACAGAAAAAAAAAAACAATTTTTATATTTAGAATTTACGGACGCGTTTTATAGCGAACTCAAATCAAGAGGTACCAAAACAAAACGATTTGCAGAGGACAATGATCGTCAATTATAGTTTTCTAAATAACTCATCATGATCCAAAGAAAAGATACGTTTTTAAATATATCACGATGATGTGTTCATAAATATTGTCGTGTCGAGGCATTGGATCTTTCGCAGTCAACCTAACGAAATTTATCGTCCACACCACTTCATGATCTGCATAAAAGCATAAATCAAAAATGCACAAAAAATTTTATGTTCCGAAGACTAAAAAACAAACATTAAAAAAACACTAATTACCCTTTATTCTTTAATTACCTTTTATTGTTGGCAAATAAAAAATTCGCTGCAATTAGACACAGCCAAATATAAAGATATCACATATTGATATTGGTTTTTAAGACGAAGACACTAATTAAACGTGCAATTAAGTATAGAAGTACCGTATTTTTATTTCATTTAGAATATTCCATTTCTAAGTTGAAGACTTTCGAAATTAGCACTAAGTGGTGTGTTATTTATATAATTATAATTCATTAAAAGCTTTAGACATTTTATCTGAGCCCAAAATAAATATATTAGTTTAGTCTTATTTAGAAGGCAAATCTTATTTATGTGACGAAGAAGTTAATCGCTTTAAAGTTTCACTGAAACGGAACCCGGATTCCGATCAGAGTCCTTTACTTTATGACAGTCGGTTTGTAAAATATTCGGACAGTATCAGACACATTAGAAGGACGACATAAAAGTGAAAATAAAAATATTATCTTAAATCATGAGGATAATTAAATATATACTTTTAAGACTGGATATAATGTAAGCAATTTAATCGCCGGCCATACTTTTTTGTACAATTCAAATTAAAATATTCTAAGTATAGATATGCATTTACCTGGACTTGGAGAATTCAAATTTTTGACCGAAAAAGGTATTTCAAACATAACTTGATTCCCATGCGGTCTGTTAATGGAGCACTCGTTTTGAAATACTAACGAGCCCTTTCAAAAATTTGTCCTAAATATTTATATTGCTAGTAGTCGCCCTCGGCTTCATTCGCGTTTTTGTTTAGGTTAGGTAAAAAGTAGCTTACGTCCTTTCTTGGAGTTAAAGTTTGTTTCATACCAAATTTCAACAAGACACACAGAGTTACTTTCACATTTATAATAGTAATATAGATGATATAGATTGAGCACTTTATAAAATCTTTGTTGGGTAATTAAGTATCGTCTATAGAACTCACCTCAGCACTGTGTACGGGTGCTCGGAACCTGAAGACTGGCGGTGAGTACGCCAATGCCGCCCTTGCTGCTGAAGCCAGTTGAACAGCGCCCAGCGCAGCTCTGTTACTTTCGCCACAATTTGTCGGTGGACCTCTTAATTCTTCGATTTGAGCACCAAGGAGCTCGTTCCGTAGTAGGCATCCATACGCTAGATGGTCTCGACCGCCTCCAGCTCCATCGTTACCGCCATCGCTGCGAGGTTTCTTAGCTGGCTGGTTCTCTGTGCCACGACGTATTGCTGAAAAGGAGAAAATAAAAATGAACATTTTCAAATCAAGCAACGTAATGATTAATGAAAATAATGATTACATAATACCGAAACAATGAGAAGTTAAAAATTATCTGCGATCACTCAACGACTCAGGTGTTATGATTAATTACTTAGATAATGTTTTTTATTAGTGAAAAGGTAAGATTAAAGAGGCGAAATTAAGCCGAGAGTACAATACAAAGAACTCTCAATAAATAAAGTATTATTTATTGAAACACGCATCCGTATTTCTGACAACAGCCCGAAATGCTATCTGGTGCATTTTTGTTTTGTTGGTTTTTTGTTTGGATAAAAAGTGCCGCAGCAAGAAGCATTTTAATTTGCGGTGTGAATATACTTTCATACTTCATACCGAATTCGTTTCAAACGCCGCCGATTGGTCGAATACAATTTCTTTAATTCAATTATTTACTTTAAAGATTTAAAATGTGCTTAAAGTATGACCATTTTCTCAGCTGATTTAAATTTTATTACCATTTTTGGCCCACAAAAGATAAATTAACTTTAATCCACTTCAACCGCCGGTAGACTTAATACCAAAACATAATATTACAATAACAACATGAAAATACTATAAATCTAAAATTACTGTAACAAAAACTTTTCCAGGTAAATGCCACCCAACAATCAAATTATGGGTTTTGTCTGTTGCGGCGGTAACGAATCCATAAATAGCTCTATGCGCACGCGCACAGTACATCGTGGCTTGTCAGAGCCATATGGGCGCGTGCGGGTGATTCATTGCCGAAATAATTCTAAACATTTAGACATTTCGACGATCTTAGATTTATTTATTAGTAAAGGTGATATTTTTAAATCACTACTTAATTTATTATAATCTTCGAGAAATTATGTAACTATTTAAAAATATAAAATGTCGCAATTCATTTAAAATTTAATTTGTACGATAAACTTCTTTAATACATTTTATTTTATTAACCCTTTACAGTATTGTATTAAAAATAATAATATAATTAGCGGCAATAATCGAAGTTTAACATAACATTAAGTAATTAAAACAGAAACCAAAACTTCCTTCAAATGGTAGAAAATGACTTATTTGCCACTAAAATAAAGAAATTTGTTAATATCAAAAAATCGATTAACAAAATATTATTGATGAAATTAATATCTTAACAAATTAACAACCACGAAAACAATAACGTAAATACGAACTACTCGTTAATCATACATATTTCGTTTAAAATAAAAATCTAAATACGAACAAAATCTTAGCAGACAAACTTGTATCCATAAATTATCATAAAGATAAAGTGAATGATGAAACGCGTATTAGATGTGACAATTATTAATTATAGATATAATTATGAATAACTTGAAGACGCAAAATCATGTCCCAGATTTCCGACAACCCGGGAGACATTGCCAAAAATATTTTTTTCTAAATCGTACATCTCATCATCGCGTAAACTTTGGTTATTACCGTTTGTGATTCATTTGTAGAACTTATGCACTTCGGAGGTGACTCACTTGAAAACGTCGTAGTTGGATCAACAATTTAGGTATTACAAGGAAATAATTCACTTAAATACAATATCGAATTTATTTTAAACCAAAATTAATTAAAAACACGTAAACAATATAATCAAAATACAAAAAGGTTAATAACAAACATAAATTAGTTGCAATGATGCAATAAATATATATGTAGTTGGAAATACTTGCATAAACAACAAAAATATACTACGCCAAAACTGTACTAGTAAATTACAGTACAAAATAATTAGATTAAGTAACGATTTCAGACTTAAATTTATAATAAAACATTATTAAACAAAAACCTTCTGAGACATTTTTAAAATTTTCCAGAAAACTCAATAGCACACAAGTGAAAGGTGAAATTAAGATAATATACAACGAAATTAAAAAAGAGGCATAATATTTGTAAGGAGATTGAACTTGATTAATCAAATGCAACAATTAATATACGTATAGACATCGGCTCCATAGAATGAAGATTCTTAGATAGGTTTAAAGGTACGCTACACAATTTCTCACAATGAGAATGCAAAGCTGCAGGCAATTCAACACAGTTGCTAACGAAGAATATTGCTAGTCGTGATTCACACTTCGCTCGAAAACGACCGCAGTCAATGATAAAGACTGCGTTTATAATATAAATTTAAACTCTAAGACAATACTAAAATTTTAGCTAAACATAACAACGCAAAAACTAATCCAAGTAAGGAGGATATAACAGTTACCAAATAAAAAAAAAAAAAAACAAAGATAATTTTAATAGAAACGGCGATGCAGTAAAAAATAAAAGAAATAAAAATATAGAAGAAATAAACTAAATTTAAATGGTAGATAATATAAGTCTCTCAGATCTCGTTATAATGATTACGCTCAGTCTTAGTAGCTTGAAGGGACCACGCTGTGTCGTACTGGCCGAGACCACTTATCTTCTATTAGATATTCATATACCTATACTTGCAATATAAATAAGTTGGTCGTGTAGTTTCACGAAGTATTAAATGTTAATCGACTCGACAATCATGCTTCTTAGAATTTTCAATTAAAATTTCCACATACAATTCTTATACATCCTCGTATCTCATACTAAAATAATTTATACGTTATGTCGGTTAGTATTCAAGACACAATTAGGACAAATTTATAACGCGAATACTAAAAAATCAGCTAAATTTTCCATTTCCTCTAAAATATCTATAATTTAGTTTTAAGCAGTATCCGCCGAAAACCGTTCACATGAAGCAAATAGGAATAGATACTATTTCTATAACAGGTTCATTGCTCGATACCGGACGTCGGAACTTCGGAAATGCGAACCGAAATTGCATTTCAATTTTAAGCGACCGAGCAACAGACATCAGTCAAAAGCTAAACTAATATAAAAACACAATCACACAATTTCCTTCCTGAGCAGCGCCCATACAAGGTGCGTCGACGATACACTTTGTACGTATTTGGTGGGGTACGTGACAAACGAACAGTCAATTAATTCAGACCAACGCCAAATTCGTCGACATCCTATCGGACGCGAATGTACGCTGAATGGTGATGGTTATAAAGGCTACTTTCCTTGGTTTATTTATGAATCTAATCGTCTAATTCTAACCGCCTTTTGCAAGGCCTCCACCTACAATGCTGCCCACATCCAATTTATCGCGAATTGGTCCAAATTTCGATACCTACCAATCTTTAACCACGTTTAAATAATTTAAAATAAATGAAACCAATCAAACAAATGATGAAACATACAGAGTAACAGTTACAGTTCCCTGATTTTAATCGAAAAATAAAGAACATAATGTTTGGTAATAAATAAAGTTTTCTAATGCATATTTAAATACTGTTGACTTAACATTCAATATTAACCGGAAATAAATGTCGTCATAAGAAATCATTGAAAGCGTTCGTAAGTTGATATCAATAAACACCTGACGACAAAAGGGTTTGCGAGGTAGGTATGTGATAAGAGAAACTACTAAAACACTCGTAATGGTTATCACTATCTATAGACTCCAGAAAAAAAGTGTGTCATGCACTCCGGTTATCGTAACATTCTTGTAACAGGTGAAAAAAAGTTACAACGAAACGTTAAAATACAAATATTTAACGATACAGTTGAAAATCGAACGAGAAACAATGCAAATGAACCTAGTTCAGAGTTAGCGTTTAAACAGACATTGTACGGCCGAAGTAAATACTGAAGCTAGGTGCGTTTAGTTATAAAATATTGCGCAAGTATTTTTAAGCAAGGAATATTTCATAAAAACATAAGCAAAATAAAAATAATGTTGTTTTATTTTAAACCATTAGGCTATATTTTAAAATACTAAAATTATTGATGGCAAATAAATTGAACTAATACTATAAATAATTACTTTCTTCTCAAGGGCTCTTTGAACTTTGTTTAATATAAACAAGATAACTAATTGGTTCATTCGCCCCGCTCCTGGATGCTGGCGGATGCAAATGGACGAATGTTTACTTTAAGTGGCTTCGAGATTAGGGATGTCTGTCACAACTCAAAGGAAAGGCACTAATTAAAAATACAAACAAAAAGTACACCTTCGAGAGAACCGCACGCAATTTCCTCAAGAACTACCAACATTCCTTTGAAAAATTACTCTTGCTTTCGACACTCTTTATGGGCCAACGGATTTATAAGTTAGCCGATGAAATGGAAATTAACGTCTGTCTTATAGAAGAGAAAGCAATCACCATCATTCACAATGAGGATATGAGAGAAATAGGGTTAATGATATAATATCCAACGTTTTACAAATGTCATTGTAAGCCGGCAACCGAGCCATTAGGTACTCGATTACATGACCTAAATACTAAATTGCAGTATGCCTTTACAATTTCATAGTATGCACTAGCGTTCACTAAAGGAATTACACATAGCGACGTGTGATATTTCTAGAATCAGTCTAAATTAAATTCAAATTAGATTATAGATATCTTATTATAAATAATAATTATGTAAAAGATATAATATGCTCAAGACTTTTTCCAGTATTTTAAAGGCCATTACTTTTATAAATCTTTTGCTCGACGGTTTATCGATATTGCTTTCTGCTCCAACGTAGTTTCTAAGTACTTGTTATCTAGGAATTCTCGTATAAGCCTATACTTTCTACAATATATTATCGGTTATGTCTTTAAAGTTCCGCGTTGCTTGTGTGCGATTTATGGCTATCTTAATACCCCCATTAAAACTCGCAATATCTTACCCGAGCCATGTTCAATTTTTAATTAAATATAAAGTAAAATATAATGGTTTATATTATAGTGGTTTTATTACTGCAGTTTTATTACAATTCCTTAATCTAATTCCATAAATGATTACAGAATTTCTCATTCAACAAACTTTTAAGGCAACGTTGAGATTGTAAAAATTACGCCAGGAAGGCTGGTAATCAGTCTAAATCGTTATCACTCCTTTAAACGCAAGCCGCGATTTATTCTGCTTACTAAATATATTTACTTAAAAGGTTTGCGAACCGATGGTCAAACTTAGTCTTTTATCATTAACAGTATTAATTGCTTCTGCAAAACTGATTTCAACTACACGTTTGATATATTACTTTCAACTTTTGCCTTTAAATTCTATAGTAATCGAGAGAAGTATAAATTAGAAGTATATATTCAAACGCAGCCCTATACAGAGATTTTAAATGGAATGCAAGGAGTCCTACCACGAAGCTAGTTCCAGTAAAATATCTAGCTATAATGCCTAGCTCGAATGCTAGGTCAATAACGGTATTCAAAGCAACGAGCGCATTGCAAGCGGCTCGGTTAATGCATCTTGAATCATCGTGCATTCCCTCAAGGAAAGTTCCTTAACCTTAGTTATCAGACTATTAGGACCACTCAAACGAGGCCTGTCATTAAATATCGGCTACAGTAGTTCCGATTGTTTTTAAAATGCATCGCTTATCGTTCTATTTCACCTTATCGACGCCCGGACTATACACGGACTATTGTTGAGGTCTTCGACAATTGCATTTTAAGAATTGACTCACTCGAGATTAAATAACTTTAAAAATGTCTTGCGATTAAAGCCTATTATACATTATAGTGATAGAGTACAGTCATTACTAAAATTTATTACGAAATAAGCATCTTGCAACATGGATTAGCGTCCATTTTGTAATTTTCCCTTCACCGCTGCGTTAACGCATAGAAAAAAAAACCACACAAATTTATATTATTACGTATATAAAATAGACATTTAAGAGGTCAATGACATGTTCGATCTCGAAGTATAAAAACTACAACACATGATATGAAGTTGATATTCATAAAATAATTAACTAATGAAAAATATTTATTAGCAAGTAAATCTATCATAGATTTGCATAAATTATTACCGAAATATACGAATTATTAGTATCGACGTGTAATTATAAAATATCAGTGTGCATCTACACGGCGTATTAACTTAATCAGATTTAAAACAAAACGAATTCATATGGACTTTATTGAAAAACGTTTTAATGATGTGGGTGTTTAATCATGAACTGTCTACAAAGATTCAATTCAATGTACAATTGAAGTACTCGATACGATCTGGACCGTATTAATTAAAGAAACCTGTATAATGAAATTAATAAGACTATGAAAAAAAAGATTATAATTGAAATAAAAATGCCTTTAAAGTAAGCGACGCGCGAGTAAAGCTCGCGGCTATACATAATTTGGTAACAAAACAACTTTACGTACTAAAAATAATTGCATAAAAAGGACAATTTCGAAATTCCCTCATGAACTGCAAAGTATGAATAAACATATACGAGTGGCCGATGTGTATCACACGTTATCGCATGCAGTTTGCCGAATAAACAAGTCTTTTGCGGATCCAACTTGATGAACTACCTTTGAAATTTAAATTCCTTACGCCGAGTAAATTTACTGCGACAGAAATTAAACTCGGCTACTGAATAATAACAATACTCGAAGCACGTTATTTAGAAGAGACTCTGCTAAATCTCTAAGACAAATAAATTAAGTTACCTGCAAACATAAAATGTTCTTTCCATTTATTTTTGACCAACAAAACGAAAATTTACACTTTACCTAAGTTTTCCACAAGAACTTTTGAATCATATTGTAAGAATAATTTACATTTTAAAGTACCAACGGTTTCGAATGCAAATTCTACACAGAATAGAAAAAGAGCAAGGTACTTTTTGCCGTCGTGTTAATTACATAGTTATGTTAAATACGTGCCACTAATCAACGTATGCGAAGACCGAACCTTTAAAATTACCTCTTACTTAGTTCCAATACAATTGTTAAACTTTAGCTGTTACACTGTTTCACAAACATAAAAGGCTTCAATACATAACAAGCGTAACTAGTCGAACACTGGCGACGTGAAAAACGGAAAATATAGAAGGGACCTAAATAGAGTTCGTCGAACCTTCGCTATTGTCAGGCTTAGCTATTAAACCACCTCATTTTAAAGCGGAAACATGTGCTGTAACATTGTTTAATTAAAACCAACACTATACCTGAGACGTAATTTATAAAAGCCAAACGAAAACACTTCTTTAACCTAAGCATACACGACGATCGAGTACCTCGAAGCTAATTTGAAATGTGTAAATATAATAGAATCAATATAACACAGCGATAAAACACTGACAATCAACATACTAAGCTAATGTGAGCACATTCGAAAAACATCAAATGAATAAATAATTCGTGCTTGTGTTGCAGATAGTGTTTGTATAAATGAAATCGTCGTCACGGTTTTAGGCATTCAGTAAAATTTAATTTCGTGAGTGCATTGAACCAAAAACGTGGTTGATTACTTAAGTCATAGTCGTGTTCGTGATCGATACACTGACTTTTTGCGTAGAAATGCTTTTTGTCCATTTTAAGGCAATAATAATAAAACACATCCTACGTTTTTGCTATTGATTACCGATACGATGACAACAATCATATATCTTGTATATTAATAACGAGTGAGCGAGGCGTTTATAATCGTGACAGGAACAACTTTGGACTTGTCAAAGTTCAGACGGTATTAGCAACGGTTGATGATGTCAGAAAGGTAATACCTAATACGACATCAATTGATTACGAAACGTTGTTTACACTCGGCCTAGATTCTATACGTTGACAACTGATTTATGCTCATTCTCTGGCGTCAAAAGCGAGTACTTAAGTGAGAAAAAAAGGTCCAGAAATTACATATAAAGACACACCAAGATTATTGACATCTAGATCATCTATCATCCGGTTATGTAAGCATGTAACACAAAGCCAACATTTGTGTCGTCAACCAAACGTATACACAATACGCGAGTCGCTTTTTGCTATCAAAAAATACATTGAAGAAAAAATGTTACAGGAAAAGAACTAGTCGAATCGCGAGTAGTCGTAGATATTTATCTATAACATATACACATTATACAAACATTGATAATGGAACGGCTTCTGTTTAAGATATCGTGATATACCGAAGTATGGATTCAGTAGTAGTTCAATTGGCCTCGCATTGAGGCCAGTTCTGTTGACAACTCAAACAGAGCTACATGGGTTTATGTGTACACATGTAATTGCTAACAGTTAGGTGCTAAGTCTGTGATTATAGAGACTGTCGCCGAGTGCTAACCTTTAGGCCTCATAAAAGAACCGCTTTCGTTTCTGAAATATAACTTATCTGTTTACATTTACTGTAATTATATTCACTGTTATACACGCTTCAGTGACTCCCGAGTCCATTCCTCTCGACTTACCTAAAAATCACGCTTATTAACTTTAGAAAGTTTATTTTCGTGTTGTTCAACTTATTCAAATCGCTGTTTTATCAAAATTATCGTATAAAATAAACGATAAACGTTAATTTATTACTATGTATTAAAAGCGTCATAACGTATATGGGTCTCTGAGTTATCAAGCAAAAAATGCACTAGACCAGTAGTTCCCAAACTTATTTTTCTCGCAAAATTTTATTTGTTTTGGTGGACCCCCTCCTGCTGCATTTCTACCACATTCTTAAAGTCGCTAAAAACTTAAAAACTGTGTCGCCTCTGAGTTCTGTCCCTATATTCTAACAGGTAAAGTAAAAACGAAAAATAGTACATTTTCTAACACTTTACTTATTAAAAGAATAGAATTACAAGAAAAAAATTATAAGGTAATATAACTATGCTTATATATGTTGTATAAAGAGCAAAAATGCTCCCCTGGGGTTTCACCTGGACCACTTTGGGAATCACTGCACTAGACCATCAACTAGTTCGTAATTATTTTATACACATACGATTCCTTGAATTATTTCATATCTCGATCCAACGATTACATTCATATTAAAAAGCGTACGGACTATTAAATGATTAATAAAAAATCTAGCAACACATTCCAGACTAGGCACAGTCGAAATGATAGCTAATGGTATTCAAATATCCAACTCGAATAATTTCAATGGACCAGCGATGACATGATAAAACAAATGAATCATATATTATAAGCTATGCATATAAACTCGTATTATTGTGAGCGAATCAGCTGATCTTAGTCAAGAGTCAAGGTGAAGGCTGGTCAAACGAAAAATCCTGTCTTAACATGTAAGACCACGTCGTGCAAAAAAAGAGAACCCCAAAATGGCACGTAATGTTAAACCAGTGACATCACGAACCAGCTGATTGATGCATTTATATCTGTTACGAATTATCTCCGTGTAAAGTGATCCGATCACTTAAAGTAACATTGAATAATACGAACTTTCTTCTTAAATAAGGTGATTAAATCATATTTTTCATGCTTCGATTGCATTAAATTTATACCCTACTTTTAAACGTTTTTTCGGAGATAATTTACTTTTCTCGTTCCGACATCATTGATTTGACATTTCGGAGAACGAGACGGAACATTTTTTTAAACCTATCAAACGAACGTCATTTACGAGTTGTATTGAATCGCTTATGTTCCAGTGAACGAGTCTAAACAACACAGTCATTGCACAACATTGTCGGAAAATTATCGAACACAACACGTGGTTAATAAAATAAAGAAACTTTTTGACTCAGCTGATCGGTGCGTTGAACTTCTCTGAACAGGTAAAAAAGAACATTCGGTTTTATACTGAAAATTCCACAATGCTTATTAAAATGCGCGAACCAAATCACTGAATCACACGGTCAGCTGATTGGTCTCGATACTACTCGTGTGTGGGACATAAATTTTAGCTTTTAGTTTATTCCTTTTATCTAATATCCCTTAAACATTCACGGTTGCACTGACACGCTCGTTTAAGAAGCTAATCGAGCAACATATCGAGGCTCACTTTAAAAACGACCAATGATTATATAACTTATAAATAATACTTTATAATCTTAAATCATAGAATGAAATTTAGGTGATATTGGGCGTTATTAATGACTAATTTTAGACATCAACTTAAATCTTGTTTATAATAAATACATTTTATAAAATTTATCCTCTAAAAACTTAAGTCATTTTTTTTAAATAATATTGCAATAATCATCTTACGATTGTGCGATCTTCGCGTAAATATACGTTTAACGTTTCCAAGTTACTACTACAACCTGGGCCTCATCAAGTATTTGACGGCCCAAGTGTTAAGTAAACACTTGATAGCATAGCATGACATCAGCTGATCGTAAGTTGAAGGCTGGTCATCACAGATCGTAGGTGTTGTAGATAGCCCTACACTGGCCTCAATGCACGACATTAGAGGTGTGACACGTACATTAAGTCATTATTATCAAACATACAATTACGAAGGCAAAAATGTTACACTTACGTCCTCACTTATAAACGGTGTTCAGTTAAACTTTGATTTCTCTTACTGTCATCCTTGATTTCATATTTGAAAGAAAGAGATAGAGAGAGAGAGACAACTGTTTTACTATTTTTTACTAAACAATTGGTTAGACAATGAGATAGATGTCTTATGTAAAAATAATGATCATTTTAAGACTTAAAAAGTCGAATAAGGCGTTATTCTCGATAACTTAATAGGATAACAAAAAATGCTCCGGAGTTAGTATTTGTTAATTTTCATGCAGGATGTATAAATTTAATTGCATATAATTAAAATACCGATGTAATCGGATTGATTAAAAACAGTAACTTGTAAGTTCCTCACCGGTTCGTCCTGGTAGAATCTACTTTACGAACCGGTCGTTATTTTATTTTGTAAAATGATGCTTCAAATTTACTTAATAAAAGCCTATATGAATTATATTTGTTATCTCAAAGATAGATTTGTAAGAATAGATAAACAAGTAATCTATTTTTTGGAATTATCTTTAAGTAAAATATAAATGTGCTTTATATGATATGTGAAATAACAAAGTTATTACATAGAATTGCGTAGTGTTATCATGACACAACTATACTACATTTAAGTGTATAGGACTTAAGGTATTTTTTGTATTCATTTCATTTAAGTTCATTCAAATATATGGCATGACGATATAATGAACGCATAAGTAAATAATTTAAAACAAACAAAAATGAAATATACTATTTATACAAAATATACAAAAACACAAAACTATATTGAAACATAAATAAAAATTAAATTATTCACAAAAGTAAAAATAAACTGATCAAACTCGAGTATTCGAATAAAAAATGCGAACATCATTTATAAATTATCATAATTTTATCAATAAATTATTATACATCAAATATCATATATAAACTCATAAATGTAAATAAAACTACTAGCAATACTAATATCCGTATATATAAAACTTATAACAGGAGACGCAGTACGTTTCGAGGAAGATTTAAGTAGGTATATAATATATACATGTATATATAGAGGGGTGCCCTCCGCTGTTTCACCCAGTTTAAATTTAGACTATTGCCGTGACAAGCACGAACATCATGATCTTGATAACTTATAATGAAAGTCATTTGACTAAGTATTTAATTAATTAACAATATTTAGAAATGATCATTAACAGAAGTACTACTATTATAAATGTAAGTAACAATATCTGTAACTTCTTCACGCTAAAACCGATGAATCCATGTGTATGGGCTGTACTTAAAATTTTATCAATCTCGATTTTCAAATAAAAATCCAATTGAGCATCGAATTCGAAGTTTGAATCTCACTGAAAAAAAAATGCAGAAATTCCGTAGCCATACAGATTATACAACCTCCTTGATAAATTTAAGTAAAACCTCTAATCGTTTATAATAACGAAGGTGTTAATTTGTCAGTTTCATATGCACTCACCTACACGTAACACAAGGCACGTGTCAACATTTGTACAGCTGCATGAATTATCTCGTTTAACAAGTGCAATATTGATTCAAACCAAAATGGCGAGAACAAATCTCGTCGGCAACGTTTGATTCATTCCAATAAATACTGTTGACTTCCACGCAGGATATATTAATTTAATAATTGTATTAACTAACATTACTTTGTATTTTTTAAATGTTGAAAAAAGAGTAACTACTGAGTTTCTTGCCGGTTCTTCTCAGTAGAATCTACTTTCCGAACCGGCTAAGCTACCAGCTTCACTTGGTTGTAAAATGACGATTCAAAAGTGCTTGTAAAAGCCTACTTGAATAAAGTTTATTTTGAATTTGTTTTTTTTTTGTGTAAAAGAAGACGTGTAACATGTGTCTAAAACGTTTTCAACACAAATTTTACTTATACTGAGTTGCACACACATACATTTTTGATTACTTTACATAATGAAAAAATATAATTAGATCCATATTACATTAATGTTACTAGAAACTTCTTATAAATTCCTTGAACAATTAAAATGCATCGTCACTATTCGTCGCTATTCGTATTATCGTGATAGTCAAAACGTCATAAGAAAATAAATGGCGGACAGTAGCTGGAATACTTATACAAAAAAAAACTTAAAAATATGTTACTTTTGTATAACTGATCTGAGTCTTAATTCCAACATTAAAAACACGTATAATAATGAAATCGTATTATATAGAAAAATCTAAATATTACTTGCAATAATATAATAATGTACGCACGCCTTATAATCGACCGATAAGGTTGCCTTATCAAAAGTCAAGCAATTTGTTCTGAATGTTAGTGGGACGTTTATATGTTCAAAGGAATTATCGTACTCATAAACGACAGGTTGTAAAAGCTATCTAGAATTTTTGGTACATTAAAGATGTGATAAGGAAATCAATGCTTTGTAAATATGCGGGGTATCGCGAATGCAGAGAGTCAATAAAGATTTGCCGAGGTCAGGAATCGAACACTGCGTAGGACACTTAAAATATAAATGACATTATATAAAAATATATTTATAACTTGGTGCTAGTAACTCGGTACGTCACTTATGCAAAACTTAAGAAATATTGCTTTTAAAATTGTAAAGATTTAGAAATAAACGTCAAAAATAATCTAAGATTTTTTTATGCGTTTATTAATTCAATAAAATCGCGATAAATATAAACGTATCGTTGTTTATAACAGTAGCAACAAAGGTACAAATATTAGACAGTCGATTCACTGAACTACGAAGTAAAAGCGAGCAAAAAGCGTTCTCTCTTTCCACGCTTGGCGCAACTAGAGATTCCACGACTACCTTCAAATCGGGTTCAGTCACCTCTTGATGCTCCCGGAATGGAGCTTGCAACTTGCTGGCTTTATAAATATATAATACAGCAACGTTTTCAAGGGTAACTTTGATTAAATAATACACCAAAATTCATAGATTAATAATTTCAAACCAAATATATTAAATTTAAATATCGTACCGAATAAAATATGCAATGTACAGTCGGGGTAAGAAAAGATTCGTCACCTTAAGATCTATTTTCGTGTGTTCAGTATGACCTATAATCTGGTTTACCTATTGAGAATGACATATTGCGTCGCAATGATTTGATGTTTAGATTCAAAAGGTACTAAGAGTTTAAGACTCGATAAAGGAATGAATTTGAGAACTGACGAAGGTTTTCTTACTCTGACTCAACTACACTGATATTTTTTTAATAAGCTCTAATTGCAGAAAAAACGTTTGCTCAGTCAATAAACACCACATTACGGAGAAAGCGGTCGATTCTATTCAATACCAAACTTTATTCTCAGAGACAAGAAAGTTACCACTCATTATTAGCTTAATATTTTTTCTAAACTAATATTATGTTACACCAATTTCGAGAGCAATTATCTACGGGCTATATTATAAATGAAAGACAATTGACACGGTATCAATTGACCTTGGCGACCCGTGATTGGCGTACTGGCCCTTAATTACCATATTAATAGGGGATGCATTAACGACGTCCGCTCGGACCGAGAGGTCGATACATCGCCTAAACTATACCTGTTTATAAATTCACTAGCGAAACGCAAACGTGGGTCTGACTTTAAAATTAAAAAAAAAAAATCTATCGAATCCTATTTTATCGATTTTTAATTTGAACGTCACTAATACTACAACACTAACCTTTCCTTTGTTGACGTAAGTTGCAAAATTGATCTGAACTTACCTTTTTTTCCTGAAATTTAATTCTAAGTATTTTTAAATTATTTAAGTAACAGAGTAATGTGAATAATATTTCTGTTCTTTTGTCAAAACTAAAACGTGACCACATATATAACGACGCAATTAACTATAACGCTTTGTTGGGTTACATCCTAATTAGATACAATTTACTAAGTGTATACAATTATATAAATACGAAAATAATGGGAGCAAAGATCTGAGAATCGTTACTAAGTAATCGTAAATAATCATTTAAAATAAACTCAATTAATAAATCAGAGAAACCTTTGCGGAACAAAGCAAGGAGGGCGCCGACTAACAAGTCGGGTCGCCTTATTAAAGATAGCCGTCTCGGTTGAGATCCAGCGTGCTAGACTCCGCTGTACCTAGGGCGTCGCCCTTTCGCCACGTTCTACGGTCCATGGGTTTCGTACTTATGTACATAGTTTAAGCACGACGATAGAACAGATTTGATTTTTTTTTTTTTTTCATTTCGTTTCAACGCTTTGTTGGTCTGAGAACAAAAACAGACCTAACATAATATTATTTTAACACGCATCGCAAAAATGAATTCGAATTGTTCTCTTTAATTAAAAAAAAAGTATATATAACTTCACATATAACCCTGAACATACTTATGTTTGTCCGTGCAAATCTCAGGATTCATTCAATTTAAAAATATATATATAATAATTATAACAGACTTTTAGAGTGAGTGAAACCATTCCAAGAAGCTAGTTCATATTAGAGACTTAACTCGAATGAAAACTTGTTTGATTAAACGTTCTAATACAAAAAGGGGAAAGTATGTAAGTATATGGATTGAGAACCGTTTACAAGCTATATCACTTCACGCCACGACCCTAGGGAGTGTAGGAGAAAAAAGAATTAACCGACATTGCAAATTGTATGAAACTGGCGGCAATAATCTATAATTGAATGCGGATAAAACCTCGGGGCGAATCAGTTATTTTCATACAACTATTATTGGTCCAAAGATAATTCGATATTCCAAATTCGAAATGAATGTATCGAGAGGAATGTCTTCGAAATTCAAATACAAAAAATATAACGGTCGTGTTTACTTTAAGTAACAGCGGATCGAATGTAAATTCAAACGAAAACGTTACAGTTAGTTTTAAATTTAGAAATCGAGAAAAGCGTTCCTTCATGGTTACTGAAACGAAAGGGGGGGGAACCGAGGATTTATTGCTAGATAACGATGGTCGAGTAGTTTTGAATTACAATAAAATCCCTATAAGAACGCCGTCGACCGAGCCCTCGGTGGTAGTGAACTTCACGCCTGACCGCCTATTCCGCTAAATCTCATATAGCACGGACAGTAAATACTAGAAATTTTATTTATGTAGGTATATAGACGTGAGAATTAATAACCCAATTAAAAGTAAACGCAGTGAATGATCGTGTGAAGAGACCATTATCTTTGTTTTAATGTTGCTAGGTGAAACGTTAAAACTTATTACATTAAAATGCAACTAATTAAAAAAAATGTTTTTTTTTTCCAACATTCATGTACAAAATACTATTGTATAGTTTGTTTCTTCCAACCAAATAAACTAACCAAGATGAGGGACGTAAAATCCAAAATTAGGTTAAATTAGAGGAAACTCGGTCACTGCTAAAACAACAAGACATACTTGGTATGTCAGTTCGTCGAATATCCGAAATATCTACAAAAAAATCCGCAACATCAAATATCTTATCTTTCAAAGATAAAAAAAAGTTAAAAGATTTTCGTTTTTAAGGTAAAAAATAAACTAATTCGGTTCATATGTATGTAAACCTTAATCAAATACCATTACCATAGTAATTTAAATATTTTTATTATAATTTCGATAAGGTACCTTCATTAGGAGATAAACATATTATCAGAATAAATGCACGAAGAAAAAAAAGTGGAGGGTAAAGCACATAGCACGGGCCGATAAACAACTTAGATACATCATAATAATTTATACATTATTATTTAAACAAATATCATAGGGCAACACCCTGTATTAAAAAAAAAGACTCATTAAATTCTATTAAAAAAAAACTGGAATTACTTAACACGGTCGTATACACGTGGCTAGTTACAGCGAGAACAATTAAATGTAAATTGTCACAACATAAAATAGTCATTACTTAATTACAAATAGGTATTATATTCATTTGTACAAAAACATTCACTCCGCACTGTACCCTGTGTAACCAAGTGTGCAGCAGTGTTTCTGTTTTAATTGCAAATGGCTCATTGTTTAGTGTAAGCCCTGATTTAAGTAGCATATTTAATTTCGCTATGTAATATATAAAAGGCCACTGACCTTGAAGATTTATTCATTATGTTAAAGCATGTTGCTTAATTACGGTAAACAAGTTACTTTACGGCGGTATGGTTTAACTACCTAGTTAGTTTAAAAAATAACATTTATAAATAAGGTATTATTCAGAACAAGATTTTATAGACGGTCAAAAAGCGTGAAGCTAATTCATGTTGACTTTCAGGCAGGATTTTTTTATATTAATTCAATTATATGTAAATGATATAGCTTAGTGTATGAAATGTTGGAAAAGAGAAACTACAGAGTTACTTGGCGGTTCTTCTTGAAAAAATATACATGATGTTATATCTACGATTAATACAAATCTGTAAAATGTCGATTCAAAAGTGCTTGCAAAACATATATTTATTTTAGTTTAGTCTTTTCTACATTAGAAATAAGACCTAAAATGCAGATTTTAATATTTTTTTTTATCTTGATATAATTGAGGAAAATCTTAATATAGATGTACGATTCGATGTGCATTTTTTTACAATTTTTAAATCATTATACAAATAAATATTTCGGTAAAACCACAAACGTCAAGTGAATCAAGTAATAACAGTTATTAAGCTTACAATTACATTCTAAATTTAAAATTACAGACAAAAATGTCTACCATGTAATAATAATTTTGTTTTATCTGTGACTTCTACACCGGAAAGTCAGAGTATGAATTTTACAAGATTCTTATTGTACTTTCAAACGACCTGGCAACATGTTCCCGAAAAAAAAAATAACCCGAAATCGTCACTGATTCGAATTTCGAATAATAAAAAAAAGGCAACTCCATTAACTATGATTACGACTTAAATACAAACAGCCCACAATTATGTTTTTAGAATTATCATTATGATAAAAACAATTGTAACATTTTATTACAATTACGGGAGCCGATTTTCAGAATGATACCTCAGCTCTCATCACCAAACCTATTATTAGACCACCACTCACGATTTTAGCAAAATCATTGTAATTATTTTATATAACCGTGAATAAAAATTTATTCTGTATTAGATTTTTCGCTTCGTAATAGCAACTGCGATTGTTAACTACATATTTTAAATGAGTTCATAATTTTTTACTCATAGTATAGTTCGTTTTACAGCCAAATATGCCTGCAGATTTTAAATGCAGCATGTGTTTTTCGCCACAGTACGCTTTATTCATACATAATCCAAACCATTATCATAATTGAAATTTGGAGGAAAAAGTATATGAATTTTCACGTTTTTCAAAACTTGCTTTTCCTGCTCTTTTTTTTAATTTTTTTTTTATTTTCTTAACCAACTAACTAAAGAAAAAACGGAAATCGGTTGAGAAACAGAAGAATAAGGTTTCACTGTTTTAGAAGCAATAGTAAAAAAATAATATGTTATGTAGACAATCATGAATTGAAGGTTAGGTGTAAACACAAATATCAACGGCATATTAACGATGATGATGCAGGCAGCCGCAGAGTTAATATTTTAAACAAAATACACGCAAGCATATATACCAAGTCTTTCGTGTAGACTCGGCTTTAGAATCATAACGTTTGCAAATTGCAAGCAACAATTAAGTCAAAACTGCAGCGCAATGCGTTGACAATTCGTTTCTCTTTCATGTTTCAACAAACATTCGTTTACGTCGTGTATTTTCCATCCTACGTGACTTTGGCGCGGTAACCTTTGCACATTTGGTCAAATAAATGCCATATTACAAAAAACAAAAAAAAAAACAAGTAAATGTAGTTCAAATTACTATGAAATAGTATAATTTATAATTTATTCATTGTATATAAAAACTTTTTAGAGCAATTTGAATGCTATTTTTTGTTTCAAATTTAAAAATTTAAATCATGTTTCAAATATAACTTGATTTAACATTGCACAAATTATCAAAGTCTAGATTATTAGGAATGTTAAGGTTTCCGAAAATATCCCACTTTAAATAGTTGTAACGTCAATAGACAAAATAAAATTATTTTGTCTAGTGACTAGATAAAGTAGTTTTGTCTCGTATAATGAGAAACATTATTTGTAAATTAGACTTTATAAATGAAACATTATTAGATTCAGTCACTAAACAGTATGATGATCACATTTTTATACTAAGCCCTGTAATTTTGCCTATTCTCAAGTAAGATTATCCCCACAAAAAAAAAATCAAAAATCAAAATAAACTTTATTCAAGTAGGCTTTTACAAGCACTTTTGAATCGTCATTTTACAATTAAGTGAAGCTACCACCACTACCAGTTTTATAATCATAATTAGTATACGAATATGAGAATCTATTTATTTCTAATCTGATATAAATGGTTACTCGTCAACTTCTTGTGTCGAATAATCGGTCACAAAATAAAAACTAACCCAGACCATTAGTTCCTGATACTATATTTGTACACATAACCTCCAGCATTACAATGTGATTAAGGAATTGATTGAAAAAAATTTAAATTATTTCCCAGAAGGTGTAAATAAGTAACAAAGATATTTACAATTTTTCGACCTCCATCAAGTTCAAAATTAATTTATTATGAAATAGCTGCAGTTATATGATCATCTGGAATATTACCTTCATATATTATCACAATTTTATTTGAACATAAATAATACTTGTGGTGTAATTTATAAATATTTGGAACTATTAAAATAATAAAATAACCCATATGATAAATAATCAAATTGCATATTTTTATGTGACAGATAGATAATGCTTTTTATTACATAACATTCATATGATAAATACAACATTGGATTATGCAAATATGAAAGTATCGATATATTTTCCGAACTAAACAAAAAAACAAAACAACACAACAAATGATCATTGAGAATTACAGTCAAGTTTGTTTTAATATTGTATTTATATGTATATATACTATATACACATATACATATATTCTAAAACTATGTTAAATAGTGAATCAAGATTTAAAGGGGATTATACATAGTTTAATTGTTTGGTAATTCAATAAATATCCTATCACTTGCTATCGCTTGCCGTCTAAGAATATTTTATTTAACTGTACCACTAAATACGGATTTATTCAACTTAAGATTTACATTGTTATCAACGCAGAAATAAACGATGTCAATTTAAAAATAAATGATAAAAAATGCATTGCTTTAAAGTAAACAACAAATGAAAACCGATATTTCAGAGGTCAAATTAATAATGAAGGATCAGATATCTCGACCTATGACCAATCTAACCCTGTATAATTAAGTTATATGCATACCCCAACTTGTCATACTGTATGAATTTGAAATTAAATGTACGGGATTTTAAGTTACACTCATTTTAAATAAAATTTTCTAATTAGTCTCAATAGAAAGTTGTGCATGTATACATTTATGTAATCATGTGAAAATATCTTGAGATTTTTCTTCAAATTTAAGGTCAGCGGTGAAGGGTTAGTATTATAATAGAAAGTTACACTAAGACTTTACACATGCTGCTTAAAATTAAAAATTAAGTAACCAGCAATTCTTTGATGATTTCATATTTTTAACTTTTTTATATATGAAATTAATTAAAATTTCCTTTGACTTATCATATGATTTTTTGTTTTATCCATTTCACACTTGATAACTATAAAATGTATTACATTTCATAAAATTGGTTACAAATTATTTCATAGACAATGCTTACAACACATATTTCTTAAACTGAAAATATTTCTTCATTGGTTTGAAATTTATAGAAATTGTTCTTAATTATTTTGTTAATTCCAATTGTATTGTTAATTATTACTATAGAAAAGTAATGATAAACAAAATCAAAATTTAACACTACTTGAGATGAAAGTAGTTTGATATGTATGTTCTACACAAAATTAATTTAAATACAATTTTTTAAATATATTTAATATTTTATTAATTTGTAGTTTACATTAATTTAAATTGGTATGGTTTAAAAATAAATCACTTACCTTGAAAACTTGTCTGCCAATTATTTTCCAGCCTACATGGTATAAATCTGTCCATAGGCTCTGGCCGGACCAGCACAGACTGTTTCCTGCTGATGGGACTGCATTGCTGAAGTAGCCTTCTCTCATACGATTCACTGAACATTTTTGAAGTCTTTCACTCTTTCAGGATAAAACAGTTCTTATTTTGATAAATATCTGAGGGTATATAATGGAAGGATAAGGACTAGAATATATTCCAGAAACGGGTAGATTATTAGCCGGTCATTTTATCGGTTTTATAAGCGGTGTATCGCACCAGTGAACACAATGTTTTGAAGTAACCCGATCCGCAGCGCATAAGACTACCGATCCCATCGCCTGCTAACAATCATTTGAAATTTTGAATGCATCTCCATAGTACATGTCCGATAGCACCATTATTTATCAATATACCTACATGAACTATTCAACAAACGGTCACTATACTATTGTTCCTCGATACTTATTACGATATAATGTTTTATTATAATTGTTTTCTTGAAGAATTTAGCTTAAAATTTAGTTTTCTCTCAGAAAATATAAACAAGTCGAAAATCTTTTTTGGTTCTGGCATAAATACGTTTGGTGTTGCTATATACAAAATAATCAATATTTTTTGAATTAAAACGGTTTTGCTTAGCAGTGTTGGTTACTTTATTTTTTTTTAACTAAATGTATATTTTATTATGTGTTGAAAATATAACTCGTTAGTAGAGTATTGAGTAACTTTTTAGTTTTTAAATATCAAAATAAAGCGATAAAAAATATAATTCGAACAAACGTAATTTACAAAAATAAAATATTTTCATATATATTACAAAATTTACAAAATCTAATAATTAGCTAGGTCGAATATTACTAAAAACTTTTAAAATTAGATCATAAATATAATAAAAGTATCAAATTCCAAATTGTTTATCTGTTCCTATTTTTAATTAATTATCTTCAATATTTACATTCGCCATTTTTATATTGTAAATGTACATCAACAATGTACATAATCATAAATGAATTTGAAAAACTACACTAGGAATTGATTTTTATGTAAACTCTTAATTAGTTTATCTAGAAAAGAATATAATTTACATTTTGTGTTTAATACATACGACTGTTTTAGTCTTTGAAATTATATTTTATTTGCAATGGAAAATCGAAGCAAATATTCACGTAACGATGAAAAAGATCGTGAGGATACTCCGATATATTCAAGATTATTTATAGTATGCGATCGGGGATTAAAAGAAGAACAATTCCGAACTGCGTTTTCAGAGTTTGGTTGTATCGAAGATATACGAATACCTCGTCATCATAAAACAGGCGAGCCTAAAGGAATTGTTTTTATTAAATTTTCAAAAACCTCCGAAGCAGCTAAAGCTCTCGAATCTATGAATACAAAATTTATTTCAAATTCTACCCGAGCACTTAAAGTTATGGTTGCAGCTAACCGCTCAGAAATACAATCTGAAGATTATAATTATGATAAATACAGACGTTTATTTTTACATATTCCTAAGGATATGAATGAAGACGTATTAGAAGAAAATTTTAAAAAATTTGGCTGTGTTGAAGATGTTCTCATTCAAAGAGACAGGGAAACGGGAACATCTAAAGGTTTTGCTTACATTACATACCAAAAATTCTCTGAAGCAGCCATTGCATTTGAGGAATGTGAGCGGAAATACAGAGCGATATTCGCTCAACCAAAAGGCTACAAACGTAATGAAACAAGTTACGAAACGAACATAAAAGGTCTAGCCAATTCAACAACGGCAGGTAACCAAAGGCATTCACTGATGTCTATGATGAATGTAAATCCGAGAGGTTTTACCCGTGTAAACTTTACTTGCAGTCCTTATTTAACTCAAATGCAAGTCGATACATTATTTGATATTATACCTGGTATGGCAAATTGCAACTATTTCGTTGATTTATTAAAAAACATTGGTAAAGGTTCGGCTCTATATTCAAATCCAATTTCAGCTGCTTATGCAGTTAAAAAATTAAATGGTTTTGAATATCCTCCAGGTCAAACAATATTTGTTGAGCCAGCAAATCCTAATTTAGCCCCTTATGAGAGTGATTTCCCCAATATACCGAATGCAGTCAATAATTTAAGAAATTTAATTTCATTAACTGCCAAGTCATCTTCCCCTGATCTTGCGCAGTTGGCAGAAGCTATCGCAGAAGCCTCAAAATTAATTAAGGTGGCTACTTCTGGTGCAGCTGGTATAAGCAATCCTGATAGTAAGGACCTTAATTACTGCAGTGTCAGATTACCAGCTCCACAACCTCTTGCACACATTGATAGCCCAGTAGCTAAAAGGTGTTTTTTGGTCTGTAAACCCCAGCCTCCTCCTTTAACTGTACTAAGAGATATATTCTGTAGATTTGGAAATCTTATAAATGTATATACCTTACCTAATAAAACAGTAGGATATGCACGGTATGCTGTAAGTGAATCAGCAGATGAGGCAATAAAGATATTGCACGGAGCTGAGGTATGTGGGGTACGGATAAAAGTCATAGAAGCAGAGGCAGAAGCTCCTGCTAAGAAAATAAGATTGAATTGACTTATCAAGGATAGACGGGATACTATTATAAGGCTAAATGTAAATATTTACAGACTTATTTATAGATATAATGTAGACCAGACTGAAATAAAATATTTAACTTGGTTCAGACTATATTCTTTAACAATGCTCTGAAACTTTCAACAACTTTTAAGATGAAGAGATTCATTAAACCTGATAGATTAGATCGATAGATTTTTACTGTCCCTTATTATTTAATTTAAAATCCATTACTACACTTTAGTGACAAGGAGGTTGACATTGAAATCCATGGCAAAAAAAAACGTAAACTCTATATATTTTTATCATTTATTTTCATAACTTATTCCATAACATTATTGCACACACAGCCTCATTTTATGATGACATTATAATTGACGATTTTTATCTCTGCGAATGCTTTGAACAATATTATGGTGATTCTATCATTGATTGGTCTATGTATGGCAGTAAATGCTCCCTGTATAAGGGATGTCTTTCTCCATAAGCTATCTTTATTATCTTCTCGGCGAGTTTAAACTGATTTAAAGCACCTTCAAGGTTCATCTTATACAACAGAATTTTTCCATACTTCATATGCAGTAATCCCAACAATGGGTGATATTTGCCATAGTAAAACCTGAAACAGGCAATTCAATTTAAAAAGGCAGTGAGTTAATTTTATTTAACTAAATTTGAATTAAGATATTATATTCAAGAGTTAAATTTAAAAGGGCCACTAATATTTAGTTTGCAACATATTCAATAGTTAGCTAATGTTAAATTTAAGTAATATCTTTCATATGGTTTCTTTTACCTTAATTTACTATATTGAGATTTTAATCAAATATTATTTTATGTTCGATAAAAAATTTCAATTTTTGATTTTAGTCAGTTGAAATCAAAAATTTTAAAAATGTAATTTTTCAATTTTAATTATACATATATTTTGGAATTCTTACCTAAAACATGGTATCAGCTTTTCAGCATAAATACAAGCTTGCTCCCACAATTGTACTTGAATGAGCGCATCAAATGCATTGTCTAGAGTTTGTGAATACAAAACATTCAACGGATGCAACACACCCTCCTGTTTTTCCAGACAGTACTTACAAATTTCAACATCTGTTTAATTGATAAGGAATTATATTGTATATTTATATATATATAAAAGTTTTCAATTATTTTTCAAAGGAATCGAAATTGGTTATTTGTCATTATGTGTTGTATTAAAAACTAACCAACCCCTAAACAACATATATTGTTAAAGTCGTTAGAGTGTTTGATAAAAGATAATGATTTCTAATGTATTATTAAGATTATAAGAACATCAAAGTTTTGGAGTTACTATCTGTGGTGTTTCATGCAGGATATACAAACTTTACAAATTTTTTTTCTCAGTTCAATTTATATTCGAGCCACAGTAGCTTCATTTAATTGAACCTTGTGAAATAACGATTCCAAAGAGCTTAAAAATACTTATACTTCTTACAAAAATATTTTTTTTTATATAATTATTTCTTCCTGAGGTTCCAAGGCTGGACTAAAGACAAAGCTTCGTAGCTCATTCATTGATAGTGTTTCTATAGTTTGTTTGTTTGTCTTAGAGCATGAGTTAAAAATGACAACTACCAACCACAATATTCATTGTAAATCCAAATGATTATTTGAAAAGTCAGTAGTGCTTATCATAATGAACCTGCAATTGTCTTTGCCATACCCTAGAGGCAGGTACACCTAAAAGTAATCTTTAAAATACATGAAAATGATGTTGAAACAAAAAGGATACACGCTACAGAAGTTTCCTTCATATTCCGTAAATGCAATTCACTGGATTCCATTGTCTCCACGAACAACTCGATCTGTTTATCTTTAAATTTCTTTCCACATTCCTCACAGCTGACACCGGCTTTGTCTATTCCATTTGTATGAGTCACCTCTTCGGTACCATTTGTATGACTTTCTTCAGAGACTCCATTTTGTGATATCGGTTCACGTTTGCGTTCTGGCTTCTTAACGAGCACACAGTTCTCTTTCCATGTTATGTTAACTGGATTGTCGCATTCAGAATTAGGACATTTAGCTGCGTGAACGTATTTTAGGTGATGCTCATCTGAAATTTTGGATCTTATATTGTTTTTAAGGAAATGTGCAAATCCAAATGTGTTTATAATTAGCAAGAGCATTGAAAATTCAAGTATGATCTATTCAGTTATCAATGTTGATATTCAAAGAAAAATGAGGCTTTTTAATACAAATAACAAATAATTGTGGTCTACCTCTTTAAAGGTATGCATGATGTTTTTTTTTTTTTTAAATAAATATATATTAGCACAGAGGCTCCGAATGGAATGTGTAAAGCTACAATTAGACCCATATCATATAACATAAAATAAAAAAATAATTCTATTTTTATAATATTCATAACAGCAATTGTTTTTAAACACATTACGTTGAAGTAATGACTATGATCGAAGGTATGGGAACAAAATTGGACTCAAGAATAAGCCAGATTTAAAAATATAATTTAAAAACAAGAGATTTGAGAAGCTGATTTGTTATTGTCCGCGAATTCTATGTCAGACAATAGATTAAGATCAATCAGACCTCTTAGCCAATAGTATATCATATTTCAGAACAAAAAATCAACATTGATAACTCGAAAAAAAGATATGATTTGAAGCAGAGGAAAAACAGCCATAAATAGTTCTGGCTTAAGGATAGAATTAGTATGCACAATTAAAGCATTTACCCATGCACCTGTCACAGAAGCACAGGAAGTAGTAGTTCTCCAACAACTCCATCTGTCTCTCGTATGGCGTCTTCATTAAGTCTATGTATGAAATCCTTATCTGAAAAGAAAGAAATATGCTCCTTTAACTATTTTACTTTACTATAAGTTAGTACTTTTGACTAAATAATATCCTGTTGATTTATTCTGTAAGAACAAACCCAAGAATAACCACAGAAATTATTTATAGTAAAATAAAGTAACAGCCTGTAAATTTCCCACTGCTAGGATAAGGCCACCTCTTCCATTAAGGAGAGGGTTTGGAACATATTCCACCACGCTGTTCCAATGCGGGTTGGTGGAATGCACATGTGGCAGAATATCGATGAAATTAGACACATGCAGGTTTCCTCAACGATGTTTTCCTTCACCGCCGAACACGAGATGAATTATAAACACAAATTAAGCACATACATATATATAGTGGTGCTTGCCTGGGTTTGAACTCGCAATCATCGGTTAAGATGCACGCGTTCTAACCACTGGGCCATCTCGGCTCGAAATTATTTATAGAATGTTAAAAAGTAAGTGGAGACATAAGCTCTAATACTCCTTAGAGGGAAAAAGACAGTTAATAGACCTGTACTTTTCTCATACCCTATAATTGTATATAAAACCGTATAATCTACCTTAAGAGTAAAAAAATATCGTAGGGCTTTTAATTATATTGATACCTTCTTTTAACTTCAAGTATTACAGCGAATGCTTATATTTTAGTTCACCAAACCTCATACAGCATGGTAGATAAACCCTTAGAGCTAGCGCGGACTGGTGATTTTTGTCACGGTGACTTTAAAGTGTTTGTCATTGTCACGTCACGTTTCCAAAGTGAAGTGCGCTCATTAATAGAGACAGTGACAAAACATTTTCGAAATCGTTATGTTATTTGCCGCTATGGATTTCGAAGAGACGGTGGTTCTCTGTGAACTCGTGAGATTCGGGAGAAAATGAAAGCGAAGAGAATACTGGGTACTAATTTCTTCCCACGCTTTAATTTTCACGTGAATATCTGAATACTCTTTCATTTTTTCTATCATAAAGAGCTGGTCTCTTTTCCACTTCTTCGATTAGAACATCATTATCAGTATTGTCTTCACAAATGTTTACGTTTTTTTTAGACGGTGACACCATTTTGCGCGCCAAAGTCCACAGTCAAAGTGCAGATAGCGAAAGACTGACGACGAGAGTGATAAATTTGTCGCTAGGGCGCGCATAGCTATGAAAAAACGTAAAGACGCTGACAATTTTGTCACGGGCTTGTTTGCCGGTCGGCGTAAACAAATGTCACCCAATTGCACGCACCTCCATACATATTCACGGACTTGTCAAGAGTGACGAAACAGCCACCATGACAAAAATCACCAGTGCGCGCTAGCTCTTAAGACTTAAGACAACATTAATAGAGTGTTACTAACCTGTTTCCAGTCTAAGCAAGGCATGTCTTTTATTGCTCTTATATTAATTGTTTTGCCGTCGAATGTTGCCACTGCGTTTGGATTACAACTGTGATCGATGATCGACGACGCGAGGTAAATGCCGGTCCCTATTGAGTTCATATCCATATCCAATATGGTAAAACTGTTTATCACCATCTGCGAATACAAATATTATTAAATAGTAGTCGGTCAAGGCTTCGCTAACGTTTTAAGGGTGTTGGTTGTCATGCGTTGGGCAAAAAAGTAACCTATGTATAGTAGGACACAAATACTTTCTTGGAGTTCAAGTTTGCTTCATACCAAAATTTCATCAAATTCGGTTCAGCGTGCAGAGGTTTGGGTGTGAAAGAGCGACATACAGACAGAAAGACACATTACTTTCACATTTATAATATTAATATAGATAGAGATTTGTGCGACAAATATAAGCCTTTAGTATCGTTCAATATATTGTTTGGGCTGCAACTTGCATTACCAAAATAAAAAAAAAATTATATGCGACCTTGGTACCACTTTTACAGGGTCTTTTAAAAATACTTTAAACAGAATGGTCTAAGAATCAACTCCACAAAGTTTCAAGTAATTTCTAGAAAGAATATACTGAAACAAGCCAGAATATATTGTGTTAATTGTATTTTGATAAAAATAACAAACATTACCCTTCCATACAATCCCATCAGATCCACGGTGTTCGGTAACGATATGTCTTTCAGGAATTCAAACAACACCACACACAGTGACGTGAAATGGTCCATGCGTTTTTTGTCAGCTTTTAAATCAGTGTAATCTGTAACCAATTGCTTGTGATATAATTTTTATAGCATAGGTAGGCTGACTGTCAAATGGGCCACTGGGTGGAAAGTAGTCAAAGACGCAATGCAACAGATTTGAAATATTGATCCTACCGAGTAGATCCGTCAGGAAATTTAGTACTTTATTTATTTGGGAAGGCAATGCAAAGTATCTAATTCCATATATACAAGTCTCAGAAATATATAATATTTTTTAAATACTAACTAAAATTACACTTTGTACTTGGTGGTAGCTTTGTGCAAGCCCGCCTGGGAACACCCAATCACCAGATATTCTACCGCTAAACAACAGTACGCAGTATTGTTGTGTTCCGGTTTGAAGGGTGAGTGAGCCAGTGTAACTACAGGCACAAGGGACATAGCATCTTAGACCACCATTTTCAAATATTTAAAGATGTATCTATTATGAAGTCCGTATCAAATGAGAGAGCGAGAGAGAGATCGTTATGATGTCAACTAACCATATGTACCGTTAGCAACGCAATACTACCAAAAGTTATTTATTTTGGCATTTTAACTAAGACTTCCTTTCATTTCGATTTTAATTGTTGTAATCGTAAAACACGAAAGAGAATAAGCTAGCGTACTATTTAAAAAAGCAACCCTTTTTATTGTTATTGTATAAATTACAGTGGCGGATTTACAAATCTTCAGATACTAGGCTATTAAATTTTTGCCACCGCTACTTTCTTTTGCAACATTTATGATTTGTGTTCTATCGTCCTCATTACATCGGTTTTTTTCCCGTTATTAGTATGATTATAAACTAGGTGATATTTCTGACAGTTACTAGATTATTTTTTCAATCCGCTTTGTAGTGATGAGTAAGTATACAGATTACGGACGTAATGTGTATACATATAATTATAAGTTTTTTTTTATTTCTGTAAGATAATAACAAATTTGGGCTAAATTTGCCGCCCCTCTACATCTGCCGCCCTAGGCTCCAGCCTACATAGCCTATTGGTAAATCCGCCACTGATAAATTAGTTATTATAATGAATGACTCGCATATACTATCAAAAAAAAATCAAAATCAAAATGAACTTTATTCAAGTAGGCTTTTATAAGCACTTTTGAATCGTCATTTTACAATTAAGTGAAGCTACCACCGGTTCGGAAAGTAGATTCTACCGAGAAGAACCGGCAAGAAACACAGTAGTTACTCTTTTTTAACATTTAAAAAATACAACGTCATGTTAATTAAATACAATTATTTCAATTAATGTATCCTGCTTGGAAGTCAACAGGTATTAACTCTATTACTATTACTAAATACATGGTTTTAGTACAACATGGTTTGTTGAAGTATCTTTACAATATAACAATATTTTTAAATTATATAGCTTACGTGACATGAGATCCTTCCACATCCTGAACGAAGTGGGAGAATAGAACGCCTTGTACGTGCTGCCATCGCTGCGCTTGATACGGTTTATGATCTTTGCGAGCATCCGAGCTGCATCGGGGATAATCTTCGGTGATACCCGCTTCAAATTGGCACATTCCCACTGAAAATCAAAAATAAAATGTCATAAATATCCAAATCAAAATATACTTTATTCAAGTATGCTCTTACAAACACAATTTGAAGCGTCATTTTAATGCAACGTAAACGCAATATTGATTCTACCGAGAAGAACCGGCACGATATTTAGTAGTTAACTTATTTATTTGGGAAAAAAACGTGAGATTTAAAGTATCTAATTATATATCTACGTCAAGTTTTAAAAATACATCATCTTCATTAATCAAAATTACATGTGTATAGGATATAGGTAATATTGTTTGTAAACAATATTACCTATATCCTATACACATGTACATACATACATACACATACATAAACGAATATTTCTTTTACCAATACTTCGGCTTATAATCTCGTACAAATTATTTTTTTTAACATTTCATTTCACTACAGGTAAACGTAAAATATTTTGTGGATTTTTTATTATAGAATCGAATGCACCTAGGAAGGGTGAACACTTTGTCAATCGTATGGTGTAACAAGTTTATCACCATTGTTTAGTTACGAAATAAATAAGATCGTTTTGGGGCGACGGGGTGCCCATAGTAACCCAATCTGTTTCTCTACGATAAGAATTAGTATAGTTAAGTATTTAGATTGAAATAAATGGCAAAGAGCCACGCAATCTAACATCTGTTTGTTTTCAATTGAATTTACGATTGCATGCTCCTATTTCTCATATTGAATAATGAATACAGCCATTAAAGACTACTAACGTGTATTTGTTTTGATTGTACTTTGAATTAAATTATACTAAATCTTGTTTTAAAATATTGATATTTTTCCAATAACCAAAATCACTAATTTTAGACTTATAAGCAATGTAAAATATTTATACATCTTCGAAATGGTGTTACGGTGTTTTTTCCAGATAATTTTATTCATTTTAAAAATATAGGTGAACTTTTAAAATTCAGTAAAAATTTGAATTCTTAATCACAATATTTGAATATATGTAAATCAATTTTAATTAGCATTCTCTTTGCACGCATTCGTGTATAGGGTTTAACAAAAGTTACTCTAAATTACAAAGTTGGAGTTTTAATGAGTTGTAAATAAATATAATTATGCACTACCCTCTTTACAGAATATTTTGTCCTCATCTGTTGGGTTGCCTGTAAGAGATCGCTTTTAGTGATAAGGCCGCCCTTGCCGTCAATTTTCTTTAACTAATCATGTTATATTTACTGTTATTTTATATGATATTGAGTGCAATAAAGTTTTTATCTATCTATCTATCTATCTAGTGATTGATGAGGAACTACCAGACTGCTACTAAAATATTTTTACTTTAGAAGTCCCCCCACGTTAAGTGGAGAGCCTATGTGAGACTTACGCCGAGTGCGCCCCGGCACACCGGAATACCCACTAAATTAAAAACCAGCGGTAAACCCTTTAAAGCGGGTGCCACAGGATCATTATTTTTGATTATCAACTTATTTAATACAAGACATAACATTAATTGCCCTCTGACGACAATTAGGTACTTTTTACCACATGTATGTAAGTAACATCCTCGATACATAAAGGAGATTATTTTTTTAGATCAAAAATTCAATTTGGAAAATCGAAAATGTTAGATGTCAAGGTCAAAACAGTCCATTGACATTGTTACCGTACGAAATAATCCTCTTCATATCATTGGCCACTAGCCTCTGGGAGATGTTTTCCCTTGTGCAATCTATATTCTATTCTTATATACGAATATAATAATAAAAATTATTATTTTTTCGTATGTAAGGTAGTATAAGCATTAAAATATTTTAGTTTTGTATTAGATATATTAAGTAGTAGTAAATTGTATGAAAAGAATATTGTAAGTGACCATTATTAATAATTGTTATGTATATAATATAGACTACGATAGCGCGGGCTGAAACCTCAGTGGTTTTTTGTTGCTATTATTGTTTTGATTTATGTAATTTTGTAAATTGTTTAAACGATTAATAAAAAAAAGAAAAAACCAGAAATAAAGCCAAATAAACAAAATTTGACAGTAAATTGACGATAGCATAGGACGAGAGCTCGATCAATCTGTGATATCTATATATCTATCGATCTATCCACAACGGTTTGGCGAAAAAACGGCATTTTGAACGTCGACGAAATTATCGCAATTTTGGAGTAAAATTAGAAAAGAAATACTTGGTTAGGTGCAATAGCATTGTATTATAAATAAAGATATATTAACCACTAACTTTTATTAGTGCACAATACAGCAGAGTTGTTAGTAAATCGCAAAGAATATGTAAATCAAAGATTTGTATATCTTTATTCCTACTTTCATTGGAATAGGCAATACCTGGATGGACTTGCACAAAACCCGTCCAAAAAAGTGTTGGGTCCTAATTAGTAAGCACCGAACAGTATTTGTATTTACTATTTTTCATTGGAGATGATTTTTATATTCCAGCCAACTAAAATTTATTTCTACCTAGCCTAGCCTAGTTGCCTGTATAATGTTTAACAAATTTTGTAAGTTATGTGAAAGAACACCCAACATTTTACCTTATGATCGTTCCAAGCATCTTTCTGACACACGCGTCCACAGTAATGCACAAACTGACATCCCGAACACTTAAGCACCTTTACTCTGAAAATTATAGAATAATTCTGAAATAGTCATAAATATTTTTATAAGATCTTATAATTATGTTTCTTTTTTACTTAAATGCTGTCAGATTAATTATTTAATGCATTTTATATTAATCATAAGTAACAATTACTATAAACTGGCTTTTAACATACTTTACTATATAATGTAATTAAAATATCATAACGGAATGATTTTAGTAAAATCATTTAAGTTTAAAAAAAAAATCATTAAATATATGATGTTAATAAATTAATGTTGTTATTTTGACAAGACACACTATGTTATTTATTAAACATAGTCAATTCTGTTATCCAGAAGACCCAGAAATTATTTTTCATACAATATGACAAAAAAATACCTAAATTATACTCAAAAATATTTCATTATTTATTAGATCCATATCTTGACTTTTATATTTTATTATTTTAGATGAATTAAAATCGAAATAGTCTACTATATTAAAAGTAAGTTTTGAAGAAAAATCATGAGTTGGATCTGACACAGAATTCTTGAATTATTATATTATTGATAAAGCATTGTACATTAGACTTTATACAAGTTCTAATGAAAAAAAAAAAATTATACATGTAGTGCGACTATAAAAAAAACCTCTTGATATGTGCATTTAAAAATGTAGTTCCAATTTCAAAAATAATACTCAATAATTTAGTTGAAGTTGAATTTGAATGCTATGTACATAAAAAACATACCTCTGAAGACAATTATCACATCTAATGCCGTTTTCCTTCGAAGATAAAACAAATGCAAAGGGCTGTTCTGTTATTATCAGATCACCAGCTTTAATCGCCGTGTAAGTTTGTTTGAACTTATTCTTCATGTTTTTATTTTATTGCTTTATCGAACTATATTACTAATTCTCTTACAACTAAATAAGACACTGAGATCCTCTCCTATTACCTAATAACTGGTAAATGTAGAATAATTCGCGAGGAATGTAAATACGCAAGCAGACAAGTATTACGTAGGAAAGCTTAAAATATTGGCTTCACTACCTGCAGCTCTAAATATAAGCATTCAATATCGGTTACATTATTTTTAGTAAAGAGGCGGGCACATCCGTAACAACAAATATCACAGTGAAAAATAAACAAAAAGCATACTAATTTTAGCTCTCAGGTGTGCCAAATCCATTTTTATTTTGATTTAAAAGTCGGAACTGATTGCACTGTCTGGACATTCAGATGTCAAAATCTGAAATTATATTATCTATGACTATGTGATATGTCATTTTTCTTGATCTGAAAAGTGGTGTATTGAGCATTTTATTTTGTTATATTATATGTTTTTTTTTCTTTTCAAATATGTGATATAGCTTATCCGCATTGGAACTACTGGAAATGTATATATAAGACAAGATTAAACGGGAAAATTAATTTTGATTAACTTTAAATTAAAAAACAAATTAATGACACCTGGGCCAGTAGGAGTTTTTCATAAAATATCATACAAGAACGATTATTTGACTCACATAAAGTGCTGTATTTTAAATTCAGGTTAATTAAAATCAATTTATAGACTTAAATATAGAAAATGAATACTGCTGAAATAATTCATTCTTTAATATAAAGACTTTACAAAAATAACAAAATTTATCAGTGTTGAAATTGAAATAGTTATATATACGTATAAGTATGAACATATAAAATACGAATATATGATCTATTATTATACACGTTGTTGTCCTATTTATCAAAAAGTAGTAGTTATAATTAAATACTCTTTGGTGTTCACATTTTAGTATCACTACAAAATTAGACTATTGACAAAACAACTGACAGTGACGAATTACAATTTGTTTACTTCTATTTCTATTCATGAGCACGTGTTTGTTTTGTTATTTATGTTAAGTTCTTGTTAAGTTCTCGAAGAAAAATCTTATTTATAGTGAATATAAATATAAGTGATATAATAGTAAAATAAAAATATGTCTCTAGTGTTAACTAAGGCAGCACTTGCATTGAAAAATGCCGAAAGTAATTTGCAAGTTGTTAAATTTGAAGCACATAAACCTAAAAAGAAGAAAATAGTGGAAAGCGAAAATGGTCAAGAAGATAAGGCAGCAGGACCAGCAAAACAGGGTTTAGAACTGAAAAAAATTCGCCACGAAATAGTCAAATTTGGAATGTCTGGTTTTGATCCCACAAAAAAGGAAGAAGCCAAAATAGCATTAGCTGTTAGCTTAGGTTAGTTCTAGATTCATTTATTTTGTAATATATACGATTAAGAAGTGGTTAGAATACATGAATCTTAACGATAGATTGCTGTTCAAACGTGGCCAGCACCACTGATTTTTTATGTGTTTGTAATAAATCTCGCGGTCAATATGCATCTGTAAAATAAAAGCCCGTTTCATTTGTATCAACCTGCTTTGGAGTATTATTACAGAGGTGTTATTTTCCTCAATAGTAAAAGGCTTTGACATTAATGTTTGGTTGGTGATTTTTGACTTGTTTTAAACAATGCATATCTATATGGCAAACTATCATGTTTGAATAAAAGGTGTTCGAGTAATAGATTAGATAAAGTCACATTCTTAAAGTACTAATATGGTTCTTAATAAAAATCATTTGCCATTCCATTATAATTCACTTTCTTTCTTTGTTATTTTAATTTTCAGGAGCGAAACCACCCAAACGAGAGTATATTAATTATAAAGAGCTTATGAATAAACGAAAACAGGAGAAGAAAAAATTGAATGATGAAAAACAAATGATGATAACGAAAAGTAACCTTAGCACAGGAATTAAGAAGAAGAAAAAGAAGGGCGTGAATAATGATGTTGGGCATTTCTTAAGCAATTATGGAAAGGTACATTATTAGCCCTTTGTATATTTTATACTAACCCAATAGCTACTTTATTTGTAAATAAAAAAAGCTAATATTTAAAGTTAATTTTAATAATGTCTTATATAAAAGTTTGTTAATAATGCTTTTTTACTGCGCACCCATTCCTAAATAAGTGCAAGAAGGTCATATTACCTTCAATGCAAGTCATTACTTTTTATTTCTATAGATGAAGAATATTATAATATAGATCATACATAATATTTTTGATGAATTTTTATATATGGTAAAATTAATATTTTTCAATAAATCCTAACTAATTTGAATTGTTATCCTTTACTTGGTATTGCTTAATTTCTACAAAGCCAAACATGATTTAATAATAAATGTAATGCATATTATATAAGAATAAAAAATAAATTCCTAGCATTTAAAATTCATCTTAATAAATATTTATTAATAATTATAATAATAATGGGTTATTAATAATATGTTAATAACATTGCAGGTACAGAAGAAAGACTTAAAAAAGAACAACAACAAAGGATTAGGAAAGAAGAAAAAGAAATAGCATTGTATTTATTTAAAAATTGTAAATATGAATAAAGTGAAAATCTCTTGATCTATTCTGTTTTTCAGACTTAATTCCTTGTTAAAATTCATAAAAATAAATTGTAATTGATTTAGGAACTTTCTTTACAAGACATCACAGCTGAAAAATTATTACTACTAGTAGAAATATACGAGTTAAGGTAAATATTGAAGTTATTACTTAAATGCAGGTCATTTAAAACCAAAATATTTATGACTAACAATGATAAAGGTATTACACAGTTACTTTACTTCTTGCAATCAATGAATGAATGAATAAATGAAATATACTTTATTGTACACCAAGCAAAGTACATAAAATTTTAAAACAGAAAAAAAAAAACAATGTTATAGAGTATACAATCGGCGGCCTTATCGCTAGAAGAGCGATCTCTTCCAGGCAACCGGTTGGCATAGGACATTATAATAAATAAATAAATTTAGGGTGGAGGTGTACTATAATACAAACATAATAAAGTAGTAAAAATAATACATACATATATAATGAGAAAATACACACATAACTATTAAGAAAAACATACACACAATTTTAAAATAAATGAGGATGAGAAATGAGGATATGTTATATAAATCATTGCATTTAACTGTGCTAAGTAATAAACGATAATAAGTTTTCAAGATGTAATGTTTAGAAAATATTACTTTTTTTTACAAAGAAGATATTTATTACGAATAAGACTAGACTACAGATTAAATACTAATATTTGGTGGTTTTATGTATAACCCTATTAAAATTTTAAAACAAAGTATTCATGTTTAATTTATTGAAATTATTTAAACTTAATATTTCAAAGACAGACAGTGCATTTTTGTAAATTATTTTATGATTAAAGCCGAAATATTGTTTCTTATTCTTGATAAAACTAAAATGTAAATTTTATGGGTATAATTAAACAAGTATGTATTTAATTCATATTATATATTCTAAGTAAAGTTATAATATTTACAGCACACATTTTAACATAAATATAAAATTATTATGCAGGCAAGTTCATTTTTTTACAATAAATAAAATTAAAAAAAAATATAAAATTATAACAGTATATTCTAAAAAAGTATTATGTTAGACATAAGGTTCAAAGTATTTAATAGCAGTCGTCATAGGTTTTTCGTTGATTTTGTTCGTTGCGATGGGATTTTTGACTCTCATCTTTATATCCTTAGGTTTCAACACACTCTTGTGATTGGCACTCGGAGGCCTTAAACCGAGATAATTCTTACTAGGAGTAAATATTGATTTCGAGCTAAGACCTGATGTCTCTAGGAAGAAATCAAAAGATCCTTTATTTTTATTATAATTAAGATCAGCATTGTTATTTAAAATCATTCTCGGCTCACATTTAACCGTATTGTATGAACCACTATTGCTTCCGGATGAGTTGCTCGATTCGATATCAGAGTTCCTCACGGATTCTGTCTCGACATTTTCTATATTAGATAAAAGATCAGGTTTGTTGGAAAGCTTTGCGTTTTTTGACAAGCCCTTATTCACATTTTCATTGATGTCACGAAATGGCTCGATTTTCTCATTGTCATTTACGTTGTTCGTATTATTATGCTGATTATTAGTTTCAGGTACAATGGTAAGGTTTTCGGTCACTACGTCAGTCACGGAACCGTCGCTGCTTCCAGAGCTAATGCGATATTCCTCTGCGACTATACTGCCGAGTTCATCATCTATTTTAAACTCTTCGAAATCTTGTGACAAATCGAATTTGTCTATCTCGTCAAAATAATCAGTTTTTCGTGGTTCAGCGTTAGTTTTTCCCGGAACTTGATTAAATTGATTATCCAATTCCGTCAGGTTGATCTGTTTGCCACCTGTTTTGGCACCTTTGTTTATTTCCGAAAGAATTGAAGACACCGTATTGCCCATTTGAATTGATCCACGGGGGTCCAGTTTTGGCTGCATGGCATGTATATTAAAATTAGCTAAGTAACTCTTAGTTGTTTGGTTTAAAGACCGATTATCTTCATTCGGCTTATCGTCTTCATCTGGAATAATGATTTCAGTGACATGCGGAAGTTTTGGTATGTCTTTGTCACTTATCTTATTTTGTATTCTAGGCAAGGATATCACTTTAGCGACGCTATCTTTTTGAGCCGTTGTATGGATTGGGTACTGCTCATTGTGAATTTCAACTGTGGGCTGCGTGAGTAGCAACTCTCTTTTACCATTGCTGACTACTGGAACATTTATCTCTGAAATGGAACAGTAGTCCGGTTCCACATTTTTTGCTGTAGCCACTTGCCCCACGTTTCTCGTCTTAACATCTGCAACCCGTTGATTAGCCGCAACGGCTTCAGAGTCTAAAGGCTCCATCGCTGGTCTGACAGAATTTTCAGCTTTCCATTTAGCTGACAAGTTCTTTGGCTTAGGCGGCAGTGCAGGTGGAGTTCGTGGCACTTTTCTTTTGTTGAATATTTTCATCGAACCTAGATTGTTATCCATCTTCGTGTCCATTGTATTCATAAGATTGCGACTTTCAATATTTGCAGCAATATTTTTTACAATTGAACCCTTTATTTTGGGAACGGACGCTTTTTCAGAGTTTATCGCTACACGCGGCAGTGGTACAGTTTTTGGCTCAGTGTTCTTAGTTATAATGGGTTCATATTCATTACTATAAATGCTCTGTATCTCGTATTGGAAGCCTTGAGCAGTATTTGGAACCTCATAACTATGTTCTGAAGCTGTTTCTAAACTAAACTTGACGATTTTGTTTGCCCTTTTGTCTGTTCTTGGTAAAGTGTGATTAGTGCCTGGACTGACTCTAATTTTATCTTCATATGAAATGCTGTTCAGTGTAGAAAATTGAACACGTTTCGTTGTAGCTTTTGGACTAGGACTCGGCGCTTCACTAGATTTGGAGTTGTCATTACTACTGTCATCTAAGGAGTTTTGAAGTAAAATTTGATTTACACATTCCAAAACGGGGTTATTTTTATAAATTTCATTCGGTGGAGTGTCGTCGGCATCACTAGTACTTGCATACCAATTTTCGCTTACTTCTGTTGTCGCCGTCTCTTTATTATCATTGGGAGTATTACTTCTCACATCGAAATTGGAGTTGTACGTATTATTATTTTTCATGATATTATTACAAAGAACTTCGTTTTTAGCTGATACGACTTCCGCATTTAGAATTCCACTGTTTAAACCGGACATTATAAGATTATCGGTGGATTTTGATTTCGTGTTTTGAAGTGGAACTCTTTGGTTAAGGCAATCAATTTCTTGTTCAGGGTCGCTAACATTGCAGTACCATGGTTTCTCATCACCATCATCACTTAAAACCTTATTTAAGAAAATTTGCCTGTTGGCTTTTATTTCATCAGAGGCTTGTCTTTTAATTCCATGAAGTCTCTCCATTTTAGTCGAATATGTTTTATCGGAGTCACTCGGAGTATTCTCGCTATCTTTTTTAGCTGCCTCACCAATGAGTTGATCTATTTTTAATGATGCTTTTCTTATATCACTTGCTATTTGGCTAGCTGTAAGATCTGTGTCTTCATGATTTACATGATAATTCATACTAATAGAATCTTCAGCACTACTGCTATTGACTTGATTATTGTATACCTTTTTTTGTCCACTGTCATTATTTTTTCCATTATTCTTTCTCCCAGAATACTTTCTAGATCTTCTGAATACGTCTCGCCTGACAAAGGCTTGCTTATTTTTTATAAATGTACCTTTGCTACAGACACTTGCAGTGTTGCCTTCTTCGCTCGAACTAGAGTTCCCGTAAACGATATCGTTCTTAGGCAGTTGGAAACTTTTACTTAACCTAGTATTTTTTTGGAAAGCCGGTGGTGATTTTCTTTCACGGTAGCTGCAGCTTCGAACGAAATTATTTTGAAATCTAGAGTCTGTACTTTCTAAACTCTGAAATTCTGGGTCAGTCTCTATGTTTGTTTGTTCGCTCGTAAATCCAAGAATTTGTTGACAATTACTACAGTATGATTTTCGGGCCTTCAGTTTGACGATTTCTTCTTGTTGCGATTTGATGATTTTTTCTTTTTGCAAGAGCGAAACTTTGATTTGTTTTTGCTCCCTGCTCAAACGGGACTCGAGTAAAACTAAGGAACGTAGTACTATTGCGAGTTGATCTTGTCTTAGACGTCTTTCTTGAGCAGCTTCCTTGTCCCGCGCGGCGAGAGTTTGACTAGCTTCGACGAGCTGATGCCTTTGCTTCAAGACGGATTCCGACTGTTGTTGTAACGCGCTCCTCACCGCGTCCAACTCCCGTCTCAGCTCCATCGCTTCTGAACTGCTATCCATCTGAAAATAAAAAGAATATTCGATAAATAAACGTTTTAATTATTCGAACTTCAGACAGTCTATAAAGGTTTTAATGTCACATGGATAAAGATCGACATTTAAGCCTAGAAGACATTTCAATAGAGGGCTTACATCAGTTAATCGAAATGTCAAGACCGAGATTCGCACGTTTTCATCAAAATAACGATGAAAGTGTGTATGGTGTGCTGGAAGTAGTGTGTAATTGTGATATTGTTTTGAATACGCAACGATATAAGAGATCTGCTTATGTGGATGTCTCGTACAAAGTCCGTAACGAATTCGATAAGGAGGTCAACGGTATCAGGAAACTGTTATCGAAAGCGGAATAAGCACTTATTTCACAAATCTACGTCTGAGATTGATAAGTTTTATTTAATTAAAATCTAATTTATTTTGCTCAGATACATATCAGAACTAGACAAATATTCAACGCTAACGTATTAATTATACAATGTATTCAATTCAGAAACATTATTGACAAATTGGAACAACTTTTACTTCACCTCCTTTTTAAAACCTTCTTACGACTAATGAAGTTTTACCGGACACCTTAAAATAAAAAATATAATTACGTGAAAGTGAGACGCAACGCTTAACGTTGTTTGTCTTGGAAAAATACTATTTAATCTATTAATTACAGATCATTTTAATTATCTTACGTGACAGCTGAATTTGAAGGTGATCAGATTTGTGATCCAAGCCCTGAATGCACTTGCGTTGAACATTCTGAGTTAATTGATAAGTCGTTCATTACTTTTATGTTTTATAGCGATAATTAGTATAATCGTTACATAATCAATACAAATTAATATGCGTGTAAATGTTTATTGATATAATATCAATGTGTTTTATCGTAAGTAGTTAAGAGCAGACGAGCAATAGGCTCAAGGTTTCGGGTACTGTGAGAAGTACAAACTACATCTTACTTGGGATTTTCTATATATTTTATCCAATGCGCTTGTAGTAACACTGGCTTCTTTAATCTTTAAACGGGAACATTACATTAGTAGTACAGTACAGTATAGTATTGTAGAAGTGGTATCCCACACTCGATACTACTTCTATAATACTATACTGTACTGTACTACTACAGTAATGTTCCCGTTTAAACAGTTTTCGTTACAGGAATACATCGGTGAACAGACAAATTAGCTATTTGATGTTTAGGTACTGTTAAGAAATAATTAATTATTCATTATTTACTTTGCCATTACGCCACCGACTTTGGGAACTAATATGGTATGACCTTCGTGCCTGTACACTGGCTCAATCAACCTTCAAACCAGAACACATACGTACTAAGTATTGCTGTTTGGTGGAAGAATAGCTGATGAACCAAATGGGCTTGCACAAAGTCCTACCACCAAGTTGAATTGCTTGGAGAAAAATCAACGAGTCGGTATCAACGCCGAAGGTAAAATCTTTACAGTTTTATATATATAATGACTCATTAAATTTATTAAAATATATATTTACCACTGATAACATCGTCAATACGCCACCAACTTTCGGAATAAATAGGAAATGCCCCTTGTGCCTAAAGTTACACTGACTCACTCACATTTGTAACTAACACAACAAAACTAAAAATGTTCTCTTGGTTGTGACAACTGGATACTGTACACTAGGTTCTAATCTGCACATATGGGTTTGCACAATAAATAAATATGTAAGAGCACTATATATAAAATAACTGAAAGTATAAAAATAATGTCTATCTTTGTATACGGCACGCAGAAAACTGAATTTTAATGTGACATGTTATGAAAGCTTAACCTTACTAATAATCTTAGTACCTATATAAACAATGCTTCGTCTTCCTCCCTCGTATGTCTAATGCGTACGTTAGAAAAAGATAAATCGTTTTATTACTATTCATCGCTCAATGTTTTTAGGCTTTTAGTTAATTTTTTTACGTCGCAGTGAAATGAATGAAAGTCCAATGAACCGTCCCAATATAACATTAAAATGTCATGCGAAGGAAATCGTTAATATGGTCTTACATGGAATAATAATAACCAACCGTTATGTCTGTGCGCCAATTATATAAGAAAAAAATATTTATTACTAGCTGTGCCCGCGAACTTGTTCGCGTTGGAATATAACAAAAAGAAATTGTATTGTAACATAAGTTACTCCATATTATATCAGTTATCTGCTAGTGAAAGTCCCGTCAAAATCGGTCCATCCGTTCCAGAGATTAGTCGGAACAAATAGACAGACAAAAATTATAAAAAATGTTATTTTGGTATTGTACCGTGTATAAATACATATGGATTGAGTAAAAAAGGGCTATTATAATATTACAAATAGACACTCCAATTTTATTATATGTATAGAATATCTAAAATGATGTTTAATTTTTACAAAATATAACCACGATTAAAATGAGCACTATTAAATTTTTTATCAACTCTTTTAATGGATAATTAAATTAATGTGTATAAAGTTCTTATATAAAACAATATTTCATTATTTTTGTGTTAATATTTAAATAATTGTAAAATGGCCTTGTGCTACTCTGTGCTCATTATGTCGTCTTCAAATATAGTATGATAGCGAAGCCAATTGCAGTGGTATTCGTTTTTGTACCATTGCCCTTTGAACTATTACTGTAATATGATTTTTTGCATTCGTATATTTCAATATTATGATGCTTATGTTTTGTTTACGTACTCAGCAGTTGCGGTCTCGTAGTTCAGTTTATAAACAAATATTACATAAATTATAACAATAACAAAAACAATGATTCGCTTTGGACTTTGTACTTGAGTAATATAATAAACAATTGGACGCGTTCGATATCCAATTTTCGTTTGAAATTTATTAACAATTTTTTTTTTAGTATCACATGGATTTATAATTGACTACGATCTTATTTTGACTATAAAATATTTTTGACAGCAATGAGTTGTTATTTATAATTAAACGGTACTGAATATGATAAATATAAATACTTATATTATTATGCGTGTCACGGTATAGATACTAAAAAATTTAACTCACAGATATTTTACTATAAAATATTTTAGTTTATTTAGGTAATACAGGTAACAACCAAAAAAAAAATCTATAAAATGTTCTCATAAACGATCAAATTAGTATTAATATAATTTAAAAATATGCGTCTTCGTCGTGTAATGTTTAATTTAAAAATAAAATCTTCATCATGTGTGACGCGTATAATCAAGATGTGAGATGATCAACATAGACGCTCTGTTGACCTAAAATTAAATTACCTGTACAAAAAAAACGGTATAATTGTTTGACTTTTCTTTGTTCGTATGTTAACACCCGCCCACGTCCGTCGGGAAAAGTCATAATAAAAATGAAAGTAGTCCTACCATATACGGTGAGCTAGTGCTACCATATAACTACAAAATGAAGATGAACTTTCCCCAATTTATCGGATTATATTTAAGTATATTTTTAAAGATATCGAGTGGGTTCGAAATTTAATTTCGATTTCTTAACTTTTTGAAAAAAGAAATCAGCTCATTATTTATTTATCTTTTTAGTTTCCGGAATCAAGATATATTGCATACCGTTTGTAAAGATAATTTATAAGAATCGATTCTGTACATAACAAAATGTAATTAAATATAAACGGAAAAGATAGATCAATCTATAAAATCTTAAACCGTTAAACTTGCAAGGATAGAAGTGATAGGATATTTTAAATAATTTATAAAGATAAAACACCATACTTTGAAAAGTATATTTCTAATGTAAAAATATTAAACGACTACTATTTATATTTGGCGGACATCCACATATCTTATGAACCGTAGTTCTGCCATATCCCTAACCTTTTCCTACTATCTTTAAATACTGTTAAATGTTCCCCTATCATTCGATACCATTCCCGTTACAAGGCAAATACCCCGTTCCCGATATACCTTTACTTTCCACAGTAAGTATATATTGCTTATCGTAGTAAATAACATATAAATTTTTTGCATTATCTATAAATAAAAATTACCTTTTACATTCAGATCACTGGTATTAATATAAATGTCAGTTTGTTTGTCCTTCATCGGCAACGGAGTAAATGATTATTTTTTTTTTGCATACCGATTGTTGACAAAGGTTTTATATGAAGGAAAGAAGGCTTGAACGCAGACCCGAGCAAACATTACTTTAAAAAAATAAAATATATTGTAAATAAAAATAATAATTATATACATTTAAGTATTCTTATATATTTATTCTTAAGTTAATCGAAGTTCATCATTGGGTCATCCAGTTAAGCCTCATTCAGAATTTCCATCTGCTTATATGTGTTTAATATTTGATCTTGTGATCGACAATAAAGATATTGCAAGTGTCTCAATTTATGCCACATGTCCGATGGGTGGGTCCACAGTGAATTAGCAAGGCGGAAAGAACTCCGAAGCATGTCTCAAGAGTGGGAGGAAGCCTTTGTATGTGCGACATTACCGGGCTGTTAATATTTTTTCGTATGTAATTAAAAACTAAATTAGTTTCTTAGCTGCATACAATACTTGTTTTTTTCTTTTATTTTTTATTTATGTAACAAAATATATAATCGTACCAAATAGAAAAGTCCTTATTATGTATATAATCATTAGCTAGAGAGAACCTTTCCTACTTTTAGACTTGACAGAGTTTTATAATCAATCTTATTCAGTTTAAACTTGGTCGTTTATTTTCGTCTTATTCGTGGTAAAACGAACACGGTAGAAGTACAGCTATAAAACAATTAAATTGATGTATTGTATCGCGCAAACAGAAATCGATTAAGTATTGTTTAACAATTTCGACCAGACCATGCCGACGTTGATAGAAGGGCTTTGTTTTAGCATTATAAGCTCTTAATCATTACGCTCGTGAGAGTACTGAGTGATTTATATGATTTCAAAGAGACTCAGGAGATTATTATTCAGTAATATTGTGTTAGAACTTTGTTGACTAATTCTCATGATGTTTGGTACACAAGTTAAATTGGACAACTGGGTGTGACAACTCCCTTCGTATCTCACTTGTGAAATGTTGACTATCAACCTCTGAACCGAATAGACAATATGACCCAGTAGTTAGAACGGGTGCATCTTAACCGATGACTTTGGATTCAAAACCAAGCAAGCACCACTGACTATTATGAGCTTAATTTATTAACAACGAAATTCTACCACATATTAATCCACCAAGTACCAACACGCATTGGAGCAGCTTGGTGGAATATGCTCCTCAAAGAGAGAGAAGATCTGAGCTTAGCAGTGGAAAATTTACAGGCTGTTACTATTACTATGTTATAACCTCTGGCGATTCTATAACATTAACGCTTCACGGTTCTATAGCGAGTTACGAGATGTTTATTCTTGCTACAGAATAACACTCTACTGATATTATTAGTAATAACGAATTTCCATTAATATCACTTCTATAAATAATACATCTTGAGTATTCAAACCACTGAATAATACGCTTAACTAAGCATAAATTATGATGTTACAATGGCGGCTAATAGTGCACATATGTTTTATTACTGTGCAACGAACTTTCTTTTCTTATCTAGAACTGAATATTCATCAGACACTGCCCACTACACATGCGTATCTTTATCACGATTTTTTTCGTCTTATCATATCATAGATTTCATTTAAAAGTTGAACATATAAGTGAACTCCTTGGAGCACTGGTGGAACTCCAAAGCTTTACATTTCAGAACAATTATCCATTGGGCACAGTCCTTTTTCACATCTATTAAGATTGTTACACACCAGTTTTCTTTGGGGTTAAATAAACAGTTTTTATTTAAGAGTCAAGTATTAGTCCATTAGGGTAAGATCCGGTTAAATTTTTGTTTTACTAATTCAAGTCATGACGAACGTGTCGGTAGGAAAATTTCTTAAGGAAACCTGCGAATATATACGGCAATTTCCAGCATACATGCAGAATTCAGATTATTTTCCTCAATATGGATAGCGGTCGTCATAGAGGCTGTCCTAATTAAATTTCTCTTATTAAATGCGCTGGTTTCATTTGATTATTAAGGTGAGCTCTTCATGTTTCGAGATGCTTACGATTCTCAATTCTCATCCTCACGCAGCGGACGTGTCGACTTCTAGATCATAATATCGAGTTTTAATTGATAAAAGCGAAACCAGAACATGACAGACATACTTTTGGTCTGATAGTTGGAAGTTTGTAGGTAAACTCACGTGCCTTGGAAAGAACGTAAGGATCCTCAACTCTTTCTAGTCATATCGAATTTGCTATTTGATCCAATTTTAAGAGTGAGAAAATCAAGAACGCTGTTATCTATATTAATATTATAAATGTGAAAGTAACTGTCTGTATATCTGTCGCACTTTTATCAAACCGCTGAATCGAATTTGATAAAATTTGGTAACAAACTTGAATTCCAAGAAAGGACATAACTACTTTATTTGCCTGACACATGACGACCAATAACCCTTAAACGCGAGTAAATAACTAGTATAATATATGCTAATTTGTTGCTGTCTCTCGCTGTTTAGCTTGATCGCCGTGATCGAAATCGGTCAGGACATCATCATCAGGCTCAATAACAATACTATACAGCGCCTTATTTAATTTAAATGAATAATAAATGATTCATTTCATTGTTCTAGTCGAGTAGTCGTTAAGGTTTTCGTCTCGTCATCGTCCGCGAATATAATCTTGCGTACAGCCTTCGAAGAGAACACTTAACACTTATTAAAAGGTTATTAGGATCGCATTGCGACCGCGGTGTAAGTTTCATCTTCCTGATCGATATGTTTACGTTTGTTCTTATTCCTTTAGACTTCGTTATTTGTACAATGTGTACACTGATTAAAATAAAATAATACAACAAAAGTAAAATTCTATTTTAAGTGTCACAATTACTTAAAGAGGACCAACATGCACGAAAAGAAAACAATCAACGTCTTAACCCAATATTACTTCTTAATTTGAAAACTATGTTATGGATGCTATGTCATATGAACTGAGTATATCGATATCAAAATCAGTTAATTTTATATTCAAATAGATTTTTAAATAGTCATGTTCATTCGGATTCAATTTAATTTAATAATCTATTTAAAGTTTATAGATAAAGGTAAAGTTCGGCTTTTAAAGTTATATTTAAAGGTTTTTTCTTGACATTTATTTAACCTTGCATAAAATTTTATGTATCAGTAATTCTAGTAGCATATAGCGTTGAAATTCAGTGCTGGATAGAGCTTACTTTAAATATGTACCTACAGACTTGTGTCGCGTGATCGAATTTCGAACATACTCTATATATATATACATATATAATATAGGTCGGCCAGTTTATTCGTTTCACTCTATGGCTTCATGTTATTTAGTCAATATAAGTCATCATTTTATGATAAGACTAAAAAAAACATTTTTTCATTAATGTACTAGTCACAGACGCTGTATTCGAGTGTTAGGGGGTCGTATCAAATCATCAAATTAAAATATACTTTATTCAAGCAGGCTTTTACAAGCAATGTTGAAGTGAAACTATCATCGGTTCAGAAAGTTCTGAGCAAGAAATTCAGTAACTTTGAGGTATACGATCTAGCATAGTCTTTTGTTATAAGTCAATCTTGCTTCATACAAAATTTATGTTTTGGAACCGTAACACATATGACAGTGTTACTTACTTGCTATAACAGATAAAAACACCTACAAATGAATTACAGATAAACGAGTTATGTTCATTCAGTTTTCTTGCCCCAGAGCACGTGTCGAAATGCAAAACGAAGAAGCCTTAGGCTGATAACGCCAGATTCACTACATAACTTGTTATGATACAGAGAAATGAAAGTTTAGAAGTGGCGTGTGAAACATTCAAAAACTAATTCGAAAACAAAAGACAAATGAAACGTCACACAAATACAAAACTACGTTCTTTATTTGAATTATAATTTAATTAACGATTTTATATAACAATAACTCTGCACCGCGATTTCGCAAGGGTGAATATTTTTTGTATCAAACACACAGCATTATATTTGTTACTTAGGAGTTTAGATACCTATATGATTTAATTATACAGATACTTTTACTACGAAATGTATAATTTTTAGATGGCAATAATCATTGCGAGGTGCATTACTCATTCATTTTTAACGACGTTATCGAACATTAATATTAAAGATAACGTTTTTAATTACACTTAAGAATACTTAGTCGATTACATTATCTTAATTTAAAATATAATTACCGATAGTAAATAATACAGTGATATTTTAGTTTTAGCATTTGAATGTTCTATACACCTAAAGCTGAGATGGCCCAGTGGTTATAACGCGTGCATCATAACCGATTATTGCGGGTTCAAGCCCAGACAAGCACCACTATATATATGTGCTTAATTGTCTTTAAAATTCATCTCATGCTCGGCGGTGAAGGAAAACATCGTGAGGAAACCTGCATGTGTCTAATTTACCACCAACCCGCATTGGAATAGCGTAGTGGAATATATTCCAAACCTTCTCCTTAGGGGGAGAGGAGGCTTTAGCCCAGCAGTGGGAAATTTACAGGTTGTTACTGTACTGTAAAAACCTGAAGCCACTTCTAGAATATTCCTTATTTACTCTTATTGATTGGTATTATTCGAATCTGTTAAGTAATCGATACTTATATTTCTAACGCTAAAGTGACACTGTCTGTCTGTTACATTTTCACGCTCGAACCACTGAACCGAAAATGATGAAATTTGTTATGAAGCTTGAAGAAAAAAGATAAGCTACTTTTTTGCACCTAATTTCTAGCGACTAACCTCTGAACAAGTGCTGCATGGCAACTAGTTGTTTTATATGTTACTTACATTATATTACTTAGAGACTAAGAAGCCATACATATACATATAGTAAATACAGACTTAAGAATAATTACAAATTCCTAACCGAACCACTCAATGTAATCCTTAATGCTATACGAATACAGGCAGATTAGGCAAAAAATACTTAGGTATATCCGAACGGCCGTGTTCGCACTTTTGGCAAATATTTCTATTATTTTGATCGAATACCAATTTATGAAGTACCTGAATGTCAGTAGGTTCTTATATTTTAGCTTGAATACTTACATACCCTACTAACAAACAATTCGTGCAGACTACTATTATAAAGAAGAGTGTATGTTTGTTGTTCTTTAACGCCAAAAAGCACAACCAATCTGTGCTTTCTAAATATAGTCATAAATATATTTCTTTATAATATATGGCGCTGGCAGAATTGTAGTAAATAAAATTTCAAGTAGCGACAACACAAAACTTTTGGGATAAAATATCAAAACGAAATATTTGAATTAATTATAAAAATAATCTAGATGCCGCATATTATATAAAAATTTCCACTAATCATCTCGACTAATAAATCTCTTTCGTGTCTTATCCGACTTACGTAGCGTCAGCGAAATAATCTGTGACGTCATGACACTAAAAGATAGCAGAATTCGTTGAGCCTGAATTTACAAATGCGGAAAGATCTTACTATATATCTATCTAAGTACTTACTATCAGATAACCTTTTAAACACTAACATTGGCTGAGTGACATCTTTATTTTACACTTAGTTTTCGGGGTTTAACTCTATACAAAAATTTAATCAAATTCGGTTTAGGGTTTTGACCGTAAAATAGCAACAGACAGACATATTTTCGTCTATTTATTTGTTGCGGCTACCGGAAATTATTCTGGAACGGTTAGACCGATTTTGACGGATTTTTCAGGCTACAATGTAAACTTTTTAGTCAAATTCTATAAATGAATATAAATGAATAAATAAATTCTACAAATCCAATACTATCTCCGTATCATAAGACCATCGCCCAGCAAAAATAATTGTATTTTTATTTATATCTTTTGTGTTTATAATCTATGTAAGTTTAATTACGCTCGTCATGGGTGGTCGGTAGTTACAATTATGTATATCTGCGACCACACCCGACTTTCACAGTCACAGGTTAAGTAATAGACCATAACTGTCTCTCTATGATGAATGCTAATGAAAATCAATTCATCGCGTATCGTTATTGTTATTGTTATAATTAATTATAATAATTTTTCACTTTAAAAAAGGTTAGCTTCAGACGCTGCATATATATTTTAAATTTGAAAATGGAATACGTTCGCAATTCTTTTTGATTTAAATTTTTTTTTGTTCTTTTCGAAGTTATCGTCAACGTAAAGGAATGCGTTCCATAAGTACCTATTTAAAAAATATTGCGGTGAATTTAATCAAGTAACTTTTTACCGATAAACTGTATCTATTATGTCTCACTACTGAACAAAAGATCTTCTGGAAAAAATGTTATGTGTGATGTTATGTAACTAAAAAAAAAACATTTAAAAAAACACCAGCAAATTTTTTGTAATGATTAAAAATAAAAATGGAATGCGCCCAACGTGGGGCTCGAACCCACGACCCTGAGATTAAGAGTCTCATGCTCTACCGACTGAGCTAGCCGGGCTGATGCAATCGTAACGAAATAGTGGATTAAATGTGAAATAAGTAAAACGAGATGTCTACGGTTCAGTGATGTTGATGTGTTAATTAACAGTGAACGCGGCTGTTGGCTAACGTATCGATTACCTGCTTCAGATATAGATTATTATCTTAAAACAAGTCGAACATTTACTTCATGAATACCATTAATAAAAAAAAATAACCTTTTTAACAATTTACCATAAATTAATTTATATACCTATAGCTTAAGTCACAAGAGGAAAAAGGTCAATTAATCAATATATGCTATCGCATAGACGAGATATCACTGATCGAGATCTCAGAGTTTTTGATTAATCTATGATATTTTGTTTGTTAGTTTTGTATGTCGACGAAATTGTTATCGGAATTCAGGAAGTAAAATTTAAGTGAATAGAAGTTGACCGGACTTGTATTATAAATAAAACTGTATTAATCAAGAACGAGTAGTGTACAATAAAGCTGAGCACTTAGGAAATTGCATGGAAATCTTAAATTTAAGCTTTGTTTAGGTGTTACTTTTGTTTGGAATATGAGACTTTTCGTTTATTTATTTCGTTTATTTTATTATTTCATTTTGGACAAAGTTTAAAGAAAACTACGCGATTCTTTTATATGACAGACAGACAAAATATACAATAAATAACACTTATATACCACTATAAATAGTGTATTAAAATTATTACTTATGAACAAAACAAATATCGTTAGATAATATCTTATAGATACGTACGAGTACGTCTTGTTTTCTTTGCTTTAGCACTTGAAAGTCAACGACATCAGAAATAACTGATAAGGTACCTGGTAATATATAAATAAGCAATAAGTATATATTTTTCCGATAATATTATTGTCACTTTTTTTTTAAGTATTGCTGTCGGCCCTACTGGCCTTTACAGCGTCACCGGTCTTTCGGGCGAGAACTAATGTCCCCTGCCCTGAGGTTGAGCGCGGGGCTCATTGTTGTCACATAGAATATGCAGCTGACATAGGCAAATCATTAATGACTGTCTTTTATATTTTATTTACAATTTTTTTTTTTTTTTTTTTTTTTTTATGGTATAGGTTGGCGGACGAGCATATGGGCCACCTGATGGTAAGTGGTCACCATCGCCCATAGACATTAACGCTGTAAGAATTATTAACTATTCCTTACATCGTCAATGTGCCACCAACCTTGGGAACTAAGATGTTATGTCCCTTGTGCCTGTAGTTACACTGGCTCACTCACCCTTCAGACCGGAACACAACAATACTGAGTACTGTTGTTTGGCGGTAGAATAACTGATGAGTGGGTGGTACCTACCCAGACGGGCTTGCACAAAGCCCTACCACCAATTATGACATATATAAAAATCTTAAATGGATATTTTACGATTGACCTTTGAAAAATGGATAAAATTAATTGCATAAATTAAGATTATATTATCGTTAATATTAATTTTATAAACGATTACTTTGTAGTTATTTAGTTGGTGATGCAATTTCGAAGCTTCATGACGATCAGTCAGAGCATTACGAGAGAAACCGGAAATAAGGTAAAGGCTTTAATAGAAAATAAAAAAACACTATGGCATGGTTAGGTTAGTCGATAAAAAAGATCGTCACCTCGTTCATGGTCATAACCTACAAACAGTCAAGTTACTTTGACAGATATTTTGTAAATGAAGTCGCATATACGTGTTAATGATTTATATGGTGTACGCAAAGACCATGTGTGGCCTTTGAACAGACGTACTCGTGCGCCCCTTTTTAAGTTCCTTATTCGAACCGGTTGCTCAGTTGCGAAAGCTTTCAAGGTTGAGTGGAGCTTTCTTCTAACACAAGAATGCGTCCGCGCATCTAACGTAAAGAAAGGGAGATAAAATCAACATCTAGTAATGGCATGATTTAAGTTAGAAAACGTTGTATCTTCCTCGGTTTGTGTCACGATTAAAGAATTTTCTCAAGTCTTTACTTTATGGCGGTTAATTGTTGTCAAGACTGCAGACATAAAAATATTTGTAACATTTCATAATAACTCCCTTATTCGTTTGCAAACTTGAAGTGCAAATTATATAACCGTTGCATTACTTAATATTTTAACAGCACTGTATCCGGTTTGAATGATTTTATTGCCTCAATAAGTACAAGTGCTTTCTACAGAGACTATACAATGTATTTGACTGTAACTCCAACGAGTTTTGTGTATGAGACCTTATGTATGATTAATTGTTGTATATGTCCATTTGAATCCCTTTGCTTAAAAGAATTTAAAAGCGCAAGTTAAAGGCGTTCGTAGTTCAAAATTGGATATACCGTAATCAACATGATACAGAATTAAAAAATAATAAAGCTGGTTTCAAATTTACAAGTGTGTTAAGTTAAGAACTCAAAAATATTCTTTAAGTGTGTTTTGTCACGTATCGTCAAATCATTCGTTCATCTGGCCTTTGTCTTCTGTTGATGAGATAGTGTATCATCTTATATATATAATATTCTATAGTAACAAGTACTACGGTTAAAGTATACGGCTTATTACAACAGTTTCGAGGAAATGAACAGACGCATTACTATGTAAAAAGTGAAACATTCCAAGGTAAGATACGAAGGTAACATCGAATCTGCGGAATCGACGGCGCCCGTGACCGATAGTTCGATGACTCAGCGTGACATCAAGGCACGTGTCCCGCAGCAAGGTCGACTGCCTGAAGTAAGCTGAGGTTATATCAGACTACCTAAATATAGGGTATTGTTATTAATGATTGACGAGGTGATCAAGTTTGAACGACCCCCAAAAACGAAAAAAGATCTTCCGACTTTCTTCTTTCGATTATAATTTTATTTGTAAAAAAGCAATATATACTTTTTAAGCGATGTGTACATAGGCTTATATTATTCTAAGATATATCGATGGACATAACATGGGTGTTGCCAATTGACAAAGTAAGGAAGGTTCATGTTCTAGCAGGTCTCTTGAATCGCTATTGTTATGTCAAAGCGATCAACGTGTATTTTATTTATGCATCGCGTACACGACAAGCAGTGTACGCTGCGGCCGCAACTCGCAAGCCAAACAAATATTATGACAAACAATGACTATTGATCTAAAGCAGTAACAAAATATTAAACAACGTGAATTTAAGATTATTGAGGTAAGATCGTTCTGATCAAATTTCCGGCTGTTACGGCCACTTTTTTATATGTGGTTCGTCAATCAATAGAAATGATTCGATTATGGTGCGTATTAGTAAATGACCAATGAAATTTATTGGAAACTAGTTGACGCCTGCGCCATCCTTCGCCTCATAGCGGTTGGTCAGTAGGTTAGACATAAAGAGCCTATGCCTTTCTTTGACTTATCACTTTGACAAGCTTGTTCCATACAAAATGTCATCTAGTTGGTTTAGTAGTTTGCCTCTGGAATATAAATTGAAACATAGACACACAGAGTTACTTCCCCCTTTAGAATATCACCATAGCATATAAACTATTCGAATTACTGTAAGAAAATTAAACAATTGACGAAAAACATATTGGTGACAATATAAAGTCATTTCAACTTAATAACTGAACGATGTATATTACTTATATATTTCCGCGCCGTAGAGTTTGTGGATTCTTGTGTGCCCAAAGCTTTATTATATGTCAATAATGTATTCAAAGCATATTATGATTTAAATTTATAGGAACAAAATCATTCTCATTGTAAACTAAATAACTCGGACTTCAAAACTGAGGAGTCGAGATCGCCCAGTGGTTAGAACGAGTGTATCTTAACCGATGATTTCGGGTTCAAACCTAGGCAAGCACCGCTGATTTACGTGTTTAATTTGTCTTTGTAGTTCCAAAAACCTTCTCCTCAAAGGGAGAGGAGGCCTTTAGCCCAGCAGTGGGAATTTACAGGCTGTTGTTGTTGTTGGTGTACAAAACTGTGCCATCAGACATTATATTGTTATAAATACTCATTATTTCACGTATGTAAACTTCATCGTGTGAGATGAAAATCAACGGGTGCAATAAACAAGTAGTAGAGCAAGAGAATTGAGAAATTTACTCAAAGATCGAATAAAAGGAAACTTAGTACAAAATGTTCTCTATCTCTAATACTTTAACAAGAATGATTTGAAATGGTTTTTATTTTGCTCAATTTTTAAGTTAAACGTTTTATTGTTACGAAAATATAATATGAGCTAATCGAAAACGTGACAGCGATTATGTTACGATGATATTTAAGCGGTAAGTTTTATTTAACTTCAAGCGTCAATTGGCACTATCTTACTAAATCGGGAAACAATTTTGCAATTGTATTCGTTTTATTAAATGCTGTATAAGACATGAAGTTAATTTGTAATCTTTTATTTTTTGTTTTATTTTTATTTATTTCTATATATACCTAATATTGGACAAAAATACCTACTAAACCTACTTACCGATCGTAGCTCCACATAATCTAGTTAATATAGTGTAAAATGACGATTCAAAAGTAATTGAAACCTATATTTTTTTGACTTCCATGTTGAAATTATTTATGTACGAGAGTATTTTATTCGTTTACCGAAAGACCGTTTACATAAAGGCTAAAAAATAAGTGTTTAATAAGTGAACGTAGCAAAACTGTGGTTATAAAATATGCTCACATAAACAATTAATAAAGTTATATCGGACAGAAATCCAAGGCGAGCTGGTCCGACACCGAACCCCACATGATTGTTGCTATATCGTTTAAAAGGTGAAACGGTGACTTATGTTTATTATAACTTAACACGGTAAAAGGAATATCAATCTTGTACGAGGTCGTCTTAAGAGGATATGCTTTATATGTTTCAAATATTTTTAGTCATAAGTTATAGTCATAGTTATTGTCATAATATCATTGACGTTTTCAAACAATTAATCTATACATATAATAAAATTTGAATATCTGTTTGTAATATTAAAATTTATAAACGGTACACATCCCAAAATAACATTTTTATAATTTTTGTTTCTTTGTCTGTTTTCCGGCGAATCTCTGGAACGATTGGACCGATTTTGACGTGATTTATACTGGCAGATAGCTGCTGTATTATGGAGTAACTTAAGCTACAACGATAAATTTTCTGTTAAATTAAAACGTGCACAAAGTTTCGTATATATCTAACTATATAATTCAACTAAATAGTATGTAAGTGACTCATTTTTCTCATTTGGTAATAAACATATTTATAATAGTAGATAGTAACACTTAGTTCTTACTTCAAAATTGTATTTTAAGTAAAACCAAAATAATCACGTTCTTCGAATATTATAACAAGAGAGAAAATATAGTTTCAAACAATACTGCTAACGATATTTTGATACACAGTCGGCAAATGCAGCGGCCTGCGTGCACTATCAAACGGATTATCCCATTCGAAGGTAAAATGTCAGTAGGTCGACGAAGAAAGTAGGAAAAGGGCCGCACGGTATGTAGGCGTCAAATATGATGAGTCGAGTTTACGTCTGAGCTATTTGCATAGTATTCGAAACTTTCCTACCGAATTCGTTCAATATTATTTTTAGATATCGAATGACACGAATAATACAAGTTTCACAAAGTGGATTAAGAATAATCGGATTTGAATAATTTCATTAAAATACTGAAATAAGCCTTACAAGGCCGCCCGATATCGATTTCGTTGCTTGTGTTAATATTCTGTATTATACTTTCATAGTCATTCTCAATATTCTATTCATGATTTAAAGGTAAAAATAGAATTAGATTAATTATCAAACGCTGTTTATTCATATTAAAATTATAGTGTCAATTTGTAAGTTGTAACCTTAAAATAACCCTTTTTACTAAATGCATTTGTCTGTATATACGGTATACAAACCAAAATAACACTTTTCACAATTTTTGTCTCTTTGTTTGTTTGTCCCGGGTTATCTCTGGAACGACTAGACAGATTTTGACGGGACTTTCACTGACAGATAGCTGATGTTATAAAGAGTAAATTAGGTTACAACAATAACTATTATGTTGAACTTAAACGCGCGCGAGGTTGCGGTCACAGCTAGGTGTAAATAAAAATATATGTGAAAATATATTAGTACGAATACGAACGGTAATAATAGAATAGTATTATTTATGATAAAGATGATGAGCTCAACTCTGCCAATTTCAAGGGAAGCGAACAAACTCTGAAGATATTATTATAGTGGTCCAGTATGTGGAAATACCGATACTCTCTATTCTTTTACTTTCAATATCTGATGAAAGTAAATCCGACAAAAGTGAAATTGCAGGACCAACGACATTACAAGCATTCCAAGACACATGAATGTTCATCCAACATGCAGTCTCTGGAATGCTTTTGAGAATAATTGTGAATTTGAGTGAATGAATAAGAAAAATCATTCATTCACAGCTGGACTATGTAATATTTACACAACACAGGCATACACAACAACCTAATTGTTGTCTAAAATATAAGATCATGATAAAATATCAAATTTGCCATATCTGCTTGCTTGTCAACAAGCCTCACGTTTTGTCGGCCTTGTGAATTAAAAAAAAATATTTACTTTCCCGATTGCGATCGGGAATCGCCACCTACCCAATTTAAATCATCTAGGACATCACTGAAATGGACACTTAAAAAGTCGAGAACGATCCAACGATTTCGGAGAAGTTCGCTAATACACGCGTAGGTATAAAAATAATACGTCCACGCCAAAACCATTGACCACCCAAAATCGATCAACGATAAATCTGCAATGATCGCTTCAAATAAAATCAACTTTCTCGAGTACTGACGAATGACGGAGAGATTTATCGACAACTCACGAATCTCGATCGTGGAAAGTCGATTAATTATATCGACCTCATTTAATGTTACAAAAAATCATGTGCGTAATTAATCGTATCAATGAAAGTGTGTATCGATTATTCGGTATCCTTTATCGAAACGAAAACGAGTTCGTAACGTACTAACGTTAGTCGGTATTTTTTTAAATATTTAACATATATTATATTCTTGACATAATACAGCTTTGAAAATGTCAATACAAAACAAGATTTTAATTAGTTGATAATTAATAAAATATTAACTTTTTAGCAATTCACATCCTTATAGATATTAATTGTGACATATATTAACAGGTAGGCAGACTGCCAAATATTATCGCCATTCGCACTTTAAGAAACATTGTAAACTAAGATGTTATGTCCTTTGTGCCTAGTTACACAGGCTCACTCACTATTCAATACGGAACACAGCAAAATGCGACATTTCTGATTAGTGATAGGATCGATTAGAGGATCCAGTAAACTCAAAGTCCAGTAAATAATTATACTATCAATAATATTAGAAAGGTCATTGACCCTGACATTTACGATTATCCTTAAAAATATATGCAAGTGAAATATGACATTCAATTAATCGCAACGGGGTACTATTTAATAAAACGAATTTCGTTTATCTTTGAGGAACCCATTCATTTTACGTAACCGGTATCAGAGACGAGTTCCTTGTACCCTTTGTTATATTTTTTTAATATGAAATTGTTACTTTCTCCCGAACAGCTTTATGTCAAATTATGTAAGTTAGCATTACGTTGCTAAGAGCTAAGGTTAAACATTATGCAGTATTAAGAAACATTATTCGTTATGTATACGTAATTCAATTTTTTTGTGTTATTGGAAAATAAAAAGAATAACAACTTGTTATTACAAATCTCTAGAAGGCTTACGTTAACAGATAATGGGCTACATGTCCACTGGATCAGAGTACATGGTTAAGCCAAATCCAATTGTCAAGACCAAGCACTTAACTTTTATTTTCGAGGATTACAAGGCAATCTTTTGTTAGCGAAATATAATAATATTATAAATCCGAAATTAACTATGTCTGCCCGTTGCTCTTTCATTACCGAATCCCAAGTTACGATATAGGTTTGATGGAAACAAAAATTTGCGTATACCTTAGTTCAAACTTGCTTCATAGCGAATTTCATCTAATAGTCAAAATCAACGTTAGCTTTGCCGTAACCGACAGACATTCAGAAGTACTTTCGTATTTGTAATATTAGTTTAAATTACATACAGTCACCATGGAAACAGTAGTGGGGATATTAATATATGCATGTATACTACATCAAACATCAATCATCAGATGTTTTTCCATACCTACACTACTAAAACAATACATAAGTATAATACTCTCAACATAACCTTTAAGTTTATTCCAAATATTAAAGATATCACGTTTCGCATCAGTACTGGGAACGAATGTTTTCAAAACGAAACATAGACGCGTGCTGGTATGTAAACTATTTTCATTCAGTGATAAGACCTTGTCGATTATATAAGATTATTAAGCGGATGTACGCACATTAACGTACAATTATGTGCCGTTGCACTGATCATTGGTATTTCAATAAAATCCAACGTATAAGAAACAAAAGGTCACATAGCACGCGCTCAACAAACCGCTCAACTGAAACAAGCGAAGGGTTGGGTTTTATAGCGAAAATTACCGAGCAAGTTGACTGGTAAGAAAATCAATTGTTGCTTAGTAATGAAGGTGCAACACACGACGGTTATAGGGGGAACATTCATTGAATAATTATTTCCAGTCGTAATTGTGAATCATTTTAATTTACCTTAAGGTCAGTCCCGTTTTTATAAGGTAATGGGAAAAAAAAACATAACTTCGCCTGATCGAGACTCGAAATAACGGAAATTTATACATTAAAGAGCTCAAAAATCGATATTTTAAAGAGTAATATTGATATATTATTAAAGCGTGTTTGTTATAAGTAAATACGGTATCAAATTTTAAAATATTCGTGATCAATTTTTGAGTTAAATCGCCATGGATACGTACGAGAACTACTGAGTTTCTTGTAAATTTATCTTCCGAACCGGTATACAAATCTAAAGTACTTACTTGTCAACATATTTTTAATCTAATTAAATTCGGTAGGTTAAGAAAAATAATTTCAAAGGCTTCTTCTGACAAATTTATTTATCAGTTAAACTTGATCAAAATAAATTTAAATATCTGAATATAAAATGACGAAAACCGATGAAATGATATAATTACTTAATGGTAACGATTACGTTTCTTGATCTCTAGCTAATAACGCTTAATTAATGTGTTATAACATGTGATTTATGCTTTACATAACTTCGTTAAGATTTAGTATCACGGCGATATATTTATTAGCGCTTTCTTTTTATTTATGTGCGAATTTTAAAAACGTCGATAATTTTGAAATCGGTGTTGCCATTTTTTTTTTCAAGAATGTTTTAAACGTATTCGAGAATTACTAATATTGCTATTATACTTTTAAGTTGAGGATGAAAATTGTGTTTCGAGTTTGTACCACAAATATTTTAATTTTCTTCTTACAATAGCCTAAGGGAAGTCGAAACTGCGCCGAACTAACTTTTACATCGCTAGGTTGGTAGTACCTAATGAGACTTAATACCTTTAGGATTTACTGCATTGTGAATTAATTATACAATGCATTTATAATAGCAACACTACGGTTCTTGATAGAGAGAAAACAAAAAATAAACAAGCGTGAGTATTATAATTAAACGGTTTACCTAACTTTATCTCTCCTCGAATTGCTCGTAAATATTTCCAGAACGTGCTAGAATGTATCGATAAAAAATAGTAGTATAATGTAAATAGTTATAAATTCTACATCCCTGGCGCCACTTGGAAAACACGTGACACTGTAAAGTAAGGGATGTTCGTTGCATGCGGTTTATTCTATTAACGCGCATTTAACGCAGACCGCAGTTATGGTAAGTATTAATGCAATGTAACCATAAATTTGCTGGTAAAATAGCTTTGTACGATAAAAATTCAGAACGCCTTTTTCTTATAGTTCATACAGTATAAGTATAAACAGTTAATATTTTTTACACACATAATATGTTAATTTTTTAATGAATAATATAAATAATTATTTCAATATACATATACATACAGTAGGTATGCGTGGCCCAAAAAAATTAAAATGTATACATACATATTGAATGTTTTTAACGAAATAAATAATTCATCAATTTCCCGTTAAGAACTTTGATTTTATTTTACTCCATAGATATGATTTCGAAAATATTGAAACTTCAAGTTATCTTCAAGTTATTTTAACATGTGCATTATTACAGTTTTCAAACAACATACGAACATTCAATTGTGAAATAACACGGTTGTAGGAAGCGAATGAGTTTATCTTTCGGCGTCACGCTAGTGTTGCCGTAACGAAATTACTGTCAGATTATTGTCTATGGTGATTTAATCGTTTGTTTCTTTTTATGACCCTTACACACAACACATAAATGATTCAATATAAAAAGAAAATAGCGGTTGTCTCCAGTTTATAATAATGAATTAATATAAAATCTATATAGTTATACAATATACACCTAATGCTGTTAAAACACTTGGCCTTTGGATTAGCGGTGCGAAAGGTTTATTAAAAGTATAACACCTTGCCTTATTGTCTCCACTGGTGACACTGGTGGCTGATTGGTTTTTATGATTCAACGGGAAAACTCTTTGCAATATTGTCACCATTTCCATGTCCACGCAGTCAAGATTTATACATATATTTTTAAATACGTTAAACTAAATTAAGATGTGCTTAATCGTAGGACAAAGTGTAACGCATTACATATGTAACGATCATTGGATCGATTTACTTGGAATTGTTGTATCACGTCATATTTTCCACAGAAATCTCGTGTCTGTAATTTTCCAACCATGCAAGTCAAGCGATTACTAAAATTGCTGCACTTATTTATAATTTCTCTGAATACCAAGTTTTATATATTTTAATATTAGTGGGTACGTATTTTCGTTCGTATTCTATTCGTTCACGCATCGTTCATCCAATTAAGTTGAATATTTGTACATTGTTGTCGGTGATTACTTGAAGGTTTCTAGTACCATGGAACCACAAAGATAGTTCGCCTCTATCAATACATATCAAAGACAACAGCCTTACAAAAGCATACTAGGATTTAACTATTTCTCACGTAAGCTTTATAAGTAAAGATAATTCCGAAAATATTATAAATGGGATTTTTACTGCCGACTAAAGGTATACTTATTTATCTATAATCAAATATCATAAATGAGAAAGATCAGTCTGTTTGTGAATTGCCTATTTACGACCAAAACACATGTGCTATGGGAAAGCTTGAAGGGCGGACTTTTTTAAGACGACAAACCTCCAAAACCTCAGCGAAGCAAACGTAAAGCAAAACGTAGACAGCATAACAACAGGTCGTCATAAAAGTTCAGTGTTTATCTCATATATAAAAAAAAGGATTGGGTTAGGCCTAAAAACGCCGAATTTAAACATCTTAAACCTTACATGCTTATACGTTACAAATTATCTTCCAAAAACACTCAAAAAGAGTTCGTAGATAAAACCTATTGTTCTTAAACAATAATCACAAACAGCTATATCAAATAAACATATATAGTTTAACGAAGGAATAGATTATAAATTAAACATGAAACCAAATGAATGGACGCAAATATTACGATGTAATTGAAGAAACTACTCTCGATACGCAATTGGCTGGGACGGCTTCATCTTTACGTAAGCGCATCGCAACCGGATAAATATGCGTGAGCACACAATCTAACGGTCATAAAGATATTTGCTAAGAAATTTAATTGCATATGATGGTTTTACTTAAGCCACGCTGTAATTATATAACGTTTTGTTTAATAACATATTTTATTGTGATGAAACTTAGTAAGGTAGAGTAATGTTACATATTTGGGACTTTTGAAGATGATCAGCATATATTTGATTGAAGTGTTCCTATTATACGCCTAATTACAATTTCACTAATCTCAACGGAAAACAATACATTTAGAAAGAATTACTTTTTGAGGGTAGAATTGAAATGGAAAAGGATGATGAGAGGCAATAAAAACATTGGCAAACATTTTGAAAGTAATGATATAATATAAGCTATCGTAATATTTTTAAACATAACATAATCTTTTGTTGGTGGTAGGACTTTGTGCAAGCCCACCTGAGTAGATAGTAACCTCACGTATATTACCGCCAAAAAGTGATTTTTAGTATTATTTTTTTCCGGTTTAAAGACAGTTAGTTACCATGATAGTTCGGGATGTATGGTTAAAATTTCGCATAGATTATAGACCATCCGCCAAATAACTACATTTTTTTTGTCAAAGTGCATTTTACAATCCGATTAGTTTGTGAGTTTACAAATGAAACGTCCTCTATTATAATAACGGTTGGAAAGGTTCGAGATTGCAAATGTTTAGTGGATTTCGTATTTCCTTGTCACATTACCTTTAACTATAATACTGGTATCACGCAATAATGTGGTCAACCTCGTGACCGGGCTCACGTTGTCTAAAATCAACTCGGGTCATAAGAGAAACCTCTCGAGTGCACGAGAATGGAAGCCTTTGGAGATAGCCAGGCCAACCAATTTGGAGTAACTTCAAATATTAAAAAAAAAATTTTTTTTAAAACAGATATTATATTAAATTATTTGACCTAACAATCAGATCCCTTAGTAAACATATGAAAAATAAATTGGTACTATTTCCACACTAGGTTGAGGAAATGGGTAACTTGTATGATTTTTACCTTTACGTCGGGACGGACAAATATTTATTTTAAACGTACTGTTATACTTAAGAACTCATTTCGTTTTTCATTCGTCAAGAATTGAAAACATAACGGTGATGACGCCGACATTAAAGTCAAGGAAATTATTAATTATTGACAAATACAAATTGTTAATTACAACATGCAGTACTGAGAAAACGCATTTGATTTAATTTTGTATTTACTTTTACAGCTTTGCTTTAATGTTTCATTTACTCCATCTGTCTTATTTTATAATCTAAGCTTCCGGTGATATATTTTGATGCGTATCCTTTAATATCGTTATTATGACTGTAAATGTCGCTTTTAACTTTCACGATCGTTTTTTATTCTTACATAATAAATTAACAGCAATTGTTTATTTATTAGTATTATTATTAATTAAAATTTGAATCATTTGATGACAACATTAAGAGTATTTGTAACGTACTTTTTTCAATTTCATATTCTTACTTGTTCTGTAAATGGATTACATATTTGATCAGTGACCACTTAACATCAGATGACTTATATGCCCATTAACCTATAAAATGAATATAACTTTATCCCAAAATAATTGATACTCCTTAAAGAACACTAGCAGCTTCCAAATAAAAATAAAAAAAACAAATAAAAAAGTGATCTGTCATTACTCGTTATCTATTTATACAATCTAGTGCAAGATGAAGCTGGAGTAATTTGTATGGTTGAATTACGCTAATCTCACGAACTGCCAGATCGTTTTGTATAAAATAATCTGTTTATTGAGGAATGTTACAGAGTGCATAATTTCACGTTACGATTCTAACGTAGAGCGATAACAATAAATGTCCAACGACATGGCGTACACCATAAAACGGGCTTGTATAATTCAAACTTAATGCGTGCGAAACAGCAGGCCTGTTAATCAATTATACGAACATATATAAAAAATTGTATAATGTAAAATAAAACAATTACTAATCTGCTAAATAAAATAAGGACAGATATTTATTTTTTCTTTTTCACCGTTACAATTGCTGTTTAACTTTGGTTGGACCTAATGGTAAATTAACAATAATTATTACAAATATCACGATTACTACTTATCTTCCTGAGTTCTGCCCTTATCCCAATTTTAATTGGGGTCGGCGCAGCATGTCTTCTTCCCTACTTCTCTGTCGGAAGTCATCTCACAAGTAACATTATTTTTAACCATATCGTCATTCAAACAATCCATCCACATTCATGCAAGGCCTTATCACGATTACTACTATTAATTTAAAATCGAATTCGATTTCTTACGAAGACAATTCAAACCGGCTATAGCAGGCGCCACTCATAATCTGACATTAGCTTATAAACAAAGATTTAACGCATCAGCTGACTGTCACTGTGTCAAACAAGTGATATTTGTCAAGCACTTCATTAATCTTTAATTTCACTAGCCCCTTTCTAATCGTGTCTTAACTTTTTTTTGTATTACACAAACGTGCGAACGGGTTTATATACGGATGAAGTACGAGCTCGTATCTATACAGTTGGATAAGGTAATCCATCTATCCTATCCAGACATAAATTTGGACACTATCCCATTACTTTTCGTCTCAACAACAACAGTCTGTAAATTTCCCACTGCTGGCCTCCTCTCCTTTCGAGGAGACGGTTAGTATCATATTCCACCACGTTGTTCCATTGGTGGAATAAACGAGTGGCAGATTTTCTATAAAATTAGACAGATTCAGATTTCCTTACGATGTTTTCATTCACCGCTGGGTGGTATATATTTTAAGCAAACCAAAATCTATTATATTTGGTCCAAAAAATTGTCTGTAGCGTGTTAAACTGTTAAGATCTTTTCATTATACCACAAAATTATAGTCGTTTGTGAGTCACAAAGATCAACCAAAAAAAATACGATATTTTTTTTATCAAACCTAACAACCTGTATTAATATAAAGTTCTTTGTATCTTTAAACATAGATATGTTATAATGAATTCTCTATAGTAGCAAATTTGATATCTTCGAGTCTCTATATTATTAAGTTTCTATTCAGTTGACGTTTGTTATTATTACTTATGACAGTTCGCTTTAAGAAAAAAAAAAAACAAATCAGCTGTAGTTTTTGTGACCGAAAAAAATAATTAAATATTCAATAAAAATATTACCAGGTTAAAACTTTCTAACTTTCGTTACAGTCCATTTGAATGGATCTAGTACAAACAAACGGTGACCTTAACTAAAACTGTGAAAATATTAATCGCTAAATTATTAAAGTCGATTTTTTTTAACAATCAAGTCCCAGATTCTCACCGTTCGATGAAATGGCAACCCAGGACAGGAAAGTCGGCGATATCAACTAATAGACTTACTTATTGAGTTACGAGAATTTAAATACTGTTTTTTTATGGTATAGGTTGGCGGACGAGCATATGGCCCACCTAATGGTAAGTGGTCACCATCACCCATAAATAATGACGCTGTAAGAAATATTCACTATTCCTTACATCGTCAATGCGCCACTACAGTCAAAAAAGTAGCCTAGTCTTTTCTTGAACTGCCTTGTTTCGTAACAAATTTCATGAAATTCGGTTCAGCGATTTGGTCGTGAATGAGCGACGGACAGACTGACAGATAGAGTTAGGTTCACATTTATAATATTAATATAGATTTGAGACAAACTTCGAGCCCGAGACCTTAAAGTATGCTGCGTTTATTGCCACTAGACTTAAGGCATTTTCTTTCAACTTTTCAAAACGAAAATTGTTATCATCGAAGACAATTTACCAAGTAGGTAAACACTAAAAGACTATTTTGAATTGATAAGTGAAATTCTAACTTTCCTTTGTTTTAACGTTTAATTTTTAACAATTATCATTTAAACGGATTAAATATTATACACAATGTTATCTTGGTAATAAATAAAACGATATTTATTTTATTGTTTTATATTACGTAATCCTTATTTCTTATAAGCAAGATAATAAAAAACATTAAACTTTATGAAACAAAACATATGGAAATTACTGTTAAACAATATTAAAACATTTTCATAACAAACTTGATCTTGAAGTAATCGTGTAATATCATTTGTAAATAACAATTTTAGCCTAGAATTAAAACTACGACTACCCTAAATTAATGAGGTAAGCTATTTAATTCAGAAGCGGTCTAACTTCTGGTGATGTAAGGGTTTTAACGATGATTCAAAATCTGTTCAGGGATTTAAAAGTTATGGTTGAACAAATAAACTCACATAATATTATACTACTTATTTGGATAGTTGGGTAAATGTACAACCTTGTCTTATTGCCTCCATTGGAACGGTAATTTTTCACATAGAAAAAAATTTAAAGCCCAAGTGATATAAGCATGATTTCTATAGTGGCTTGTTGCAATAATTATCATATTTAGTTTAAGTTTTCAATGTAAATAATGTTCGCGTGCATAACTGTGTAGCATTAATTCGAAATTCATTTTCTTTAATTACTCGAAAAAGAGAAAATTACGTTTATCTCGCTCACTCGTATAGCCACGGTAGAGTACCGACATATTTTCGTTCTAATATATTTCAATCATTAGCATACTGGGTCAGAGACATGCACATTTGAAGGCTAAAGATGAAATTTAATGTTTATAAAAAAAAGGCGGTTTCGGTGTTTCGTGTCAGAGAACAGTTAAAGGTGAATTTTCACTGTGTCAATTATTAAAGTTACGCTTGTTTCAAAAGTAGTATTTGCATAATATCAAACGGTAAAAAAATATCAACAGAAGTTAATGCGTTTCAATCATTCGCCGGTTATTTTAATACTTAATTAAATTGTAATTAAATGTTTAATTTATAATAATCAATTTTTAATTAGTGATAATTGCTTCAATCGATTCAAAATTATTTGTAATTGATAATAAATAATAAGATTGAACTAAAAATTTGATGCGTAATGGCTTCGTTGTAAGGACACGTGGATCTTAGCTGAGGATAGCGGGTTCGAAGCCGGGCAAGCGCAGTCACGATTTTATAAATTCGTATAGTAAATACTAGTCCATAGAGAAATTGTTTTTATCGGTTGAGTCTAGTTCTAATCTATTGTAAAACAAAGATGCCCAGAGGATCCCAGTAGTGGGACGGTGTAAAGGCTGATACTTTATTTACATACATAATTTATGCGTATGAAAATAAAAAATACATATGTATTGAATTAATCATATTGTATATTTCTTTTCTATTTTTAACAATCAATAACTTTTTCTTACTATAAATAAGTCTTACACGTTAATTATTACTAAAAGCGTGATTTACAAGAACCAGATTGAGGATCAAAATCTAGCCGGCGTTTCTTTCGTCTCGTATAACGAGTTTAGAGCGGGTCTGTTAATTTTTCGAGCGGAAAATTATATGGACGTTTCAAATCGCAATCGTATTGGGCCACATGTATGGAACATATGCAAATTTGCGTTAAATTGTTTCGAAATAACGCACGAATCACGACTCCGCATCTCTTGCGTAGATGCATGTTCTAAACGGTATATGCGTTATTCCGTATTTCATCTGCAGTTATGGCAAACTTCACTTGAAAATACATAATTCCAAATATAAAAAAATAGTTTTCACACATGAATATATCGAAGAAAATGTCAATGTGAAGCTACCTAAGCTTTTCCCGGGACTCTTGTAATTAACTCTATTTGTATATGTATTGCAAAGATAACTACTTAAATACTAAATTTACTCGTATATAAGGTACGATAACTTTCCATAGTACATTTACTTAGAAATGTCATGCGAATTGTATGATGTAATTGTCACAATTATATCAATAATTAATAACCTATATTATATTATATTTAATAATATTAAATAATGATAATTAAAAATCTTCATACATAATGCATAGCCAAGTACTCATGGAAGATATAAAAATTCGTTACCGACGTTACAGGAAACGCCCCTACCTAAATGAAACGTATCTTGAAGACTGTTACAATGCGGGTATATTAAATACCAAGATAGTAATTAATGTAGATAATGAAATTACCACATCCAGTGATAAGATTGTGGGGTTTTTCGACCGTTTTAAGAAACGATAAAGAATATAAACACAACAATAACCACAGATACAGAGAACAATGAAATCAAGAAAGGACATGACAAGGCTGGGTCTTATCATGTACTTATAACAGATGAGGTTTGGAAGTGATTTAAACAAAGGGATATCTGTGGGTTGAGTACTTATAAAAAAAGGAAAGGTGAAAAGGCCCTAGCTACGTGTCCGTTGTCTTGATTAGTTAACGAGACACGCGACAAGGATTTACGAGCCTTCACGCTGATAACTCATGCATGTTGGTGTTTCATTATTCTAATTTATTTTATCAACCACAACATAAATAATGCTTGATATATTGCAACATCCGCTATTAGATCCTGTGTTTTTGTTGGAAATTGAAGCACGTTCAACATTGTCTAGACTTCCAAGAATCAGACTCAGTTAACTGTTCTTTAAAAAAAAAAAATATAACCCGCCAGCATCGATGTCTTAATAGAAACTACTTGAAAGTATGATTTAAAATGGCTGATAAATCTGACAGCGACTTGCTCGTATACTTGAGACATCAATGGAAACATTATATTTTAATAAAAACATCATCGATGGCAATAAATGAATTAAATAAAAACGCAAACATTACATGTTATCTAGGAGAAAGCTTCGCCGTTATAAATCGATGTTAGATGAAAAAGGCATGAATACCTTGAATAGATAAGATGTATTTGATGAACAGTAATGGTTACACATGACAACCTCGCGAGGTCAGAATGATGAAAGTGGTGATAATGTTCGAGATATGGCTCTGGTTTAATGCCAAGCGCACCAAACGTTACGACCACAGATACATCTTAAAATTGAGAAGTTATTGGATTTGTCAAATCTAAACAACATTGATCGCTGATATCAAAATGTCTGAATATATAAAAAAATGAAACCAATTTGATATAATGAAAGCTATTTTTCTTAGATAGTTAGAAATTTAATTCCAAACAGAGAAACTATGACTAATCACAGTGATGCGGGCTTTATGAGAAATGTCAAACAATGAACATAGTTACGACAAGTTACGGTCATTTTTGCGCAAATTTTCGACGAACGAATGAGATGCATTTCGTTGATGTAACACTTGACGAGGCACGCTTCGAAAAAGAATCGTGCATTGGCGCACGCGCAGATCAAGGACGATCACGCGATGCATAGAACGTGTCACTATAATTAAGATGCTTATTAAATTTAGAATAAAATTTACAACATAGTTGGAACAATTTAGACCGTCGAGAATTCTTGGAGATTTTTATGACGTTACACTGAATTAAATTCGACCTTAAGAAAACTATAATAATAAGCAACACATTTATATACAGCGATTAAACGTGAAATCACTTAATGCTTTAATGTATTTAATCATTCCAACAATTAAGGAATTCCAAACGGCGAGAACTAAAATAAATCTGATAACGCATTCCTCTATAAAGTGTTTTTATCTCGGAGATAACGTTATGAAAGGTGTAATAAGTAAGTGCTGATAAGACAAGCAATAAATCGATATTGTTATTTTAAACAATGAAAGTGTGAACAAAAATTCAATATACATTAATGTTCTTAAACCACAAGATGACTTAGTGACTTAGTGGTGTCAGATAACTATAAAATAAAAGGAGCGTAAATATACACTCCGATAAACAAGCGAAATGAATATGAGGTCGTGACGAAAGCGGCTGAGCTAAACAATTGTCTATTTGGTTTAAGTATACATAATAAATGAGTGCGGTGAGAAAGGTTCTCACAGGAAATCTTTTGAGACGTTCAATATGGTACTTGTAAGTCAGTGACCCATTTTTAAAGATACATCCAAAATTGGCTAAGATGAATCTTGCACGTGAATATTTGAATTCTAAGTTGACTAAACAAGACACCTACTTAGCTCATATATTTATTTAACCGACAAGCGAAAGTAACGACATAGATATTTGGAAGAAACATGAGATATTATATTTAATTATATAGGCAGTTAAATAGATAATTTGTGAATTTTAATGTCCATCACTTTGAATTAGACATTTAAATTATTTAGGTATCGGTATCTGAGATATATATAAATTCCTTGAATAAATATATCATTAATTATACCCAATCTTAATCATTCACTCAACCATAATTTTTGTATGGATAAATTGTGTATATTGAAGCTCGAAATGAAATTTAATCTAAGCCAAATACGTCAAAGCGTTTATCTAAGAACAAAAATATATTAATAAAGATAGCGAATAAAAATATCAATTCATTTCGATGCAATGTCAAAATCAATAGCGATAATGTTACATTCGTGAAAGTGCAAGAACATTAGATCGTCACGTGTGATAGTTAAGACAATGCCGGCCTTGGTATCTAGCACGATAAAGATGATACTTGCAACAACCGACGCAATACTGATGTATAATCACAACGAATAAAAGTTATCAAGACATCAGACTATTAATCTAGTCGTATAAACACAACAGTTGCATGTAAAGAAAATGTTCTTAATTTTGATGAATGCTATAAATATATCAATCAATCATTAATTAGCGGCGGAGTTCGTATTTTATACCATAATGAAATTGAAAGTACCGTTCTAAAAATGTCAAACGGACTTAAAACAGGAACGCTACAATATAAGGTTGACTAAGTTCGACCAAGTATTAGTATGCATGTTGACCTTATTCAAAATCACACTCAGCTCTTTTTACGACAGACAACAAACTCAGTAGCAGAACTAATGTCAAAAATATGTTAAATATATTGCAAGTCCAATATTGACTTCACTGCTTAGTATGTTTTTAGTATTTTGGCATGATACGCTAGAAAAAGGTTAATAAGATGTAACGTGTGAATTTTTAGCCAAGTAATATTATTCGGTAGTGTTAGTGGTAACAATTATCAAGTTTTACAATGTTTATCAATCTTTTACCACTATTATCATTCAGCGTTGTGCTTACGTCTATTATATACAAAATTATCAATGTCTAGATCACAATAAAACAAAAATAGAGATTTACTTGATATTTTCCTGAGAATATTTTTGAAACGAAACAAGTTATAACATGTGGCGTTGATGAAGTTTTAGTTGCGTATTCGGCACAAGTGACTGTGCTTGTTGCATCTTTAAAGTTGATTGCGGGTAATGGATAAGATTATAATATAAATATTCGTGGTGTTGCAATGCAGCTGTCCAAAGTGGCAGATGACATATAACTTTCTCTCGGATGCCTGAACTCTCCAACCCGGACGCTCGGCTTTTTGCATTGTTTCAGTAAATACAATATTGTTATTATCGTATGAAATTGAAAGTAATTGTGGTGTACGCGAAGGAAAATCGAAAGCGAATCGTTCAGCTGCTTAAATCGTAGTAATGAAGATTACCGTTTTTATCTCCTACAACAATGCTTCTGTTAATTACAAAATACAGTCTGTAGTGCTTTATCAATGTGTGTGTGTTCTCGATTGGCTTTTGTGCTATCGCCAATCAAGCAAAGTTAGTCAAGAAATATCTAACCTTGTTCGATCTCAAAATGGTACTTAATGTATCCTATGTTAATAATATCATTTACAAAAAAAAACATGTGTCTACGAATACGTACGTGTACTTATGACGTTTAATATTCATGATTTGTATAACTACCGTTTCCGTTAACAATTAAAATTGTTCACCCATACTTCTATTATGAATTATGTAACAATCTTGACCAGTTTTTGTTGCGTGATCTACATTAGGACAAGTTGTAACAGGATATACATTTTTACTTTCGTGTCACTTGCTATTAGGCATTATCGAGCTTGGATAAATTTCACGTAGGTAAAATTTCCTCTGTAGTCATTAGTTCCGCTTATGATAAATGACGATTAATGACTACGTTATGGGACAAAAAGTATGTACTTACTCTTTCACAGGGCGGTGGCATCGTGGCATCTACTTCGGTGTAGATGCACAGAGTCGATTTCCTCGACAGCGAGTCGCTGGCGAGACTGCTGGAGCTAGACCCCGTTGAGAACTTCATTCTTCCGTCTCAACCAGGTCTTGAACACTTCGAGATCAAGTAACCTCCAACTGCACTTCCATGTGGTGTTGCCGGCACATCACACAAGTGTCAGTCACGTGACCTCATCAGCTTCGTTCCAGACTTTTCACTAAAAATTGCAAACTTCAGCACAAGTGACAGGGCGTCAGGTTTTCAAAGTCAGCTGTGGAAATTTTCTTGCGTTGTCAAAGTCGAATCGGAATTTCCAATGACTCGATTACCCTGAAACGAAGAAATCAATTATTCTCAAGTGAATCAATAACGAAGAAAGCGAATGGATTCCTTACACGATTAATGAATTATTAACTAATATATTGTTCGAGCGAGTTCGAGATTTATGTTAACGGTAGCTAATCCAAAGATATATTACTGATTTATACAACTTACAATAGAGATCTTTCTCTTTTGACACGGAAATGTACTAACAAGTATTTAAGTGATCTGTTGTTGTAAATACGAACGCCTACAGTTGTGTGGTTCTGATCACGTTCGAAAATGGCGTCGAAAGTGTTGAAATGCATCAAGGACTTAGCAATTTAGATAAGCCGATCGACATTCTGATAGACGGATCGAATCCATTAAGCGTTGATAGATGAGCGATAGCGATAATGTATGCAATTTACTATTTTAGATTGCTTTACACTAAATAGTCTGTTATAGATACGATAATTGAAACAATAGCTCTGAGTGTTGTTTGATTTCCTCATACTTCCTATGAATTGTAACTGAAACTAGGGCATTTTTTATCAAAACTCAACTGTTATTTGAAATGGATCTAATGTTATGGAACGTTTTCTTCTTCAATACGTAGAACAAACTTCAAGGGAAAATCAAACGTACCTACTGTCAAAATTATCCTTATATTCCGATTCATTGAAAAAATGTATCAATCTATACTGATATATACTCATTCGATCAGAGCTAAGAGTTGATTCTTTACATGACGAACCAAAACATTGTTATGAAACTTAATAAAATATCCCAACTATTAAATCTAGCTTCATTTATACAAAGTTGGTTACGTAATATTTCAATGCAGTGCACTTTACACAGACCAATATAACCATAAGATTACAGCGAAATCAACTCCATGTTCACATTTACCGTAATGCGTTACCTTATTAAGTTAAATTTACCATAAATGCAAATTTACTTTCTCAAAAGGTATCACACCTTACATCGCGGATTACATGGTGACTCAGTTATTTAAATACTCATTTATCGGAGTAAATGTGGACCTTATGGACGTTGATTTGAAAACTCAAATTGATATTCCAACGATAACACTTAGTAACATTATATCAATAGCTTAGCAAAATTCAATAAATAAGATTATTGACCAATATTCATTTTAAAAAGTCAAAAGTTTATGATGTCAATTTATATCCAATGGAATGAATTTGAATGTTATATTCATAACCACAACAGCCTGTAAATTTCCTACTGCTGGCTTGAGGCCTCCTCACCCTATGAGGAGAAAGTTTGGAACATATTCCACCACGCTGTTCTAATGTAGCAATTGGTGGAATACACATATGACACAATATCTATGAAATTAGACACATGCAGGTCACGATGTTTTCCTTCACGCCGAGCACGAGATGAATTTGAACACAAATTAATCACATGAACTATGAGTGGTGCTTGCCTCGGTTTAAACTCGCAATCATCGGTTAAGATGCACGTGTCCTAACCACTGGGCCATCTCATCATATATTCATAAAATATACAAAAATATAATAACACAAATGAACTATTGTATTTTATAAGACAGCGTCCTTCGTATTACAAAGGAAAATAGTGCGTAACACATGAGAAAATGTGCAATTGCAACAACTGAGTAATTAAAGTGAGGCCTTGTCGTAAAAGGCTTAAATAACAATGATTAACTAACTACTTAGTGAGATAGTGTTGTTTATTGATACCAATTAATGTTTATTAGTGAAATGGTATGAGTCATCATTATCATTTAGAAGATTCAAGATGCTTACATTTAACACTGAACGATGTTCCTCAATAACTATTTATAGTTCTTTCTTGAATATTATTGTAATACGATTTACCGTTTACAGTTACAAATAAATCAACAATTGGGACTTATCGGTGAGGCCGAACGACCTGTCCGATGGGTGAACACGTAACTAAGTATTTCATGACGATTCGTTTATATAAATATGATAATATCCCACTTTTCTTTCAGGAAAAGCGATATGACACGCGAACATTCTGAATCTATGATTAGTGATTACAAGGCAGAGCGGGCACAGGAAACGTTGCACCGTATGCGTAAAACACATTGACCGACTGTCCGGCATGTTCCAATGATTTCGATTACGTGGATAGGATATTAATTTACATCCACTTTCAAACAAGTAGATGGAGTTATATTACGTTAGCACCAAGAAAATATGTCAAGAAATTGCAGTGCAGAAAACCATGCGACGTTTTACATTACCTACTAATAATTATGTTAGGCGTGAAGCTGTAGGTCCATAGCGGCGTGATCGTCCTCTATACTAAAAAGCGTAACTGATCAGTTGGAACAGCACGCACCGTCCTCAATTAATGACGATTAAACACGCAAACGTGTGAAAGAAATTTATACTAACGGTTTGCATAAATGTATTAAATAAATTGAAAATTCTAGTTATCAGTGGCATAGTATTTATTGTTAATCCAACTGTGTGTAGTTAAAAGCTGACATTTTCAAAATTGCTTTTCTAATAATGCACAATAATTATCTCATTAAAGTTAATCAGTTTATCTGACGTTGAAAGATGGAAAACAAAATATCTTATAGTACGAAATGATTAGCTACCAAGTAAAAGTATTGTGTTCACTTAAAATTATGTTACTTCAATATAAAATGCACGCAATATTATTATTATTGCTGAGCATATAACAGTCAAGTACTCGCTAAAAATAGAATCACGTCAGCACTGATAAGACCAGTATAATCCTTTTAAGAAACAGTCATTAAATGCATCATGAACATAACAAAAGACTCATAAAACAATTATTAAAACTGGTGCTATTAATTTGATTTTACTCCCTTTCGAAGTATCTTTAATTCTAAAGATATAAAGATAGAGGTTCAATGACCAAATTCTAAGATCAGGTACGAAGCAAAAACAATGCCAATAAAACGTGGGTGGTCATAGATAGAGATCGTCGCCAAGACGAAAAAAATTGCAAAATATATTAAAATATTATTGTTGATCGACAATTGAGATAAGACTGGGACAGTCGAGTTTTTGCTACGTTTCTTTATCGAAAAATAAGATATGAAGACGTGTTTGCCTGATTTTCAATCTTTTGATGTCAGAAAAACGGATATAAATTGGTCATGACAGTTAATGTGATTGTAATTTTTTAGACGTTGCTTCAAGTCGATCACCAACGTACAATGAAGTCTAAAACACCTAGGTCACGATTCTTTACTATTTGTGGTCTAAGCCTAGCCTGAAGCTCTCTAATACAGATTTGAGTATTCTTTAACAGCTTACCGTTGTTTGAATACGTTTTTTATAGTTCAAGTATTTTATAGGTCACATATCTCTAAATACACATTGTAAAGCTTGAGGTCAACAATATCCTTGAATGTGTCATAAGCGTGTTATCAAAATTTCGGTACTACAATATACCATATTGTTTGACCACCTTGATTATTTAAATGGTCTGGTCACGATTTAGCCTCTATAAAGTCCAACCTCTAAAACTTATTTAATTTAAAATACAGCTTTAAGTGGATTATTATAGTTTGAATAGATCCGTAACGATATATTTCTATTGATCGAATATTTAACGAATGTTATTAAATACGATGACTTTGTTTGTGCGGTAATTTATTATTATTAGTATTAAGATTTTAAAGTCAGAGATATTTGATTTTAAGAAGAAATGAAAAACAATTAAGCTTTAATTAAAAAATATATTATAGGTACGGCAAAAGAAAAGACTCCCAGTGAAAACCAGTTCGATACTCGACCGTCTACCTGTGATGACTGTTACATTCCATACATTTTATTAAACCTTTTTGAACCAAGCAAGATATGCTGTTATATAATTTAACAAAAGCTATGATTTTTTTTATAAAGAACCTTTAAGGTCTGATGAGATGTCTACTTTTTCTGGTTTAATTGAGAAAAATAAGAACGTTTCTATATTACATGCAATAATGTTTATTTCATAAAATATTTGACTTGAGTTTCCATACGAATGCTCTTCAGATAAATGATTATCTTTATCAGCGGTTAAAGAGAAATGTGTATATTTTTATCGCAATATCTGATGTTAGATTTTTGGTGCGTCTTTATTTTAGTACTCTTGAAATTCAACTATAATAACTATGTGTTTTAAGACTTTTTTTAGTACTACGTATTTGTTATCCATCGCTTATTGAATTTGGGCACAATATGACAAACTTATGATCAAATAAATTCGTAAGTACCCTGAGAAACTTTTAAAGTGTTCATAGTGATATTTACATTTATTGAAATGACATTTTGAGCGTTATGAGGGTATATTGAGATTTTAATATAACGGACATATCTATATATGTTACATAATAAAATAATTTACTTGGTGGTAATCACACTAATCAATTATTCTACCGTCAAATAACAGTACTCAGTATTGTTGTGTTTCGGTTTGAAGGGTGAGTGAGCCAGTGCAACTACAGGCACAAGGGACATAACATCTAAATCCCAAGGTTGGTGGCACATTGACGATGTAAGGAATAGTTAATTTAAATAAAACTAATTATAACGGATGAATCGCGTATATTAATTATTTTTAAACATCCCGACGTTTAGACTGGTAGACTGTGTCTACCCGTGACCACGAACACTGCAAAGTGCTCGAAACGTCGGGATGTTTAAAAATAATTAATATACGCGATTCATCCGTTATAATTAGTTTTATTTAAATGTGTAATAATCGCGAAAATTGAGGACAACAGGAATAGTTAATATTTCTTACTGCTTCATTGTCTGTTATGGTGACCACTTACTATCAGGTCATCACCAAGACTGTAGACAATATAACCTCTAGGAATAAAAATGACATTGATATTCATCGTTATGGCTCGTGTAAAATTAAATAGTGTTTCGTTAAACTTTCAATCTAAAAAATATCTATTTCAGTGCTTAATTTTTTTGTATTCTAGTTTCTTATTTTACCGTTGATTATTTTTTCACGTTATCTGTTTTTAAATCGTAACTGTTTTTAAATATTTTTAAGTAGTGCATTCTATCTTCTATAGTTGAAACGGCACGCAAATTGTAAATTTTACATTGATTATTTTTAAGAATATTTTTATATTTGTTACTTAACAATTTTATAAACAATAAAAAAAAATTATTGATATGTGACCTCCTTACTGTAAAGTTATAAATTATGAATTGCGATAAATCTATTTGTGCCATAAAATTATGTATGACCAATAAATGAGATACTTAAATATACAAAATAAAAATGCAATAAAATCTGATATACCTTTTCTATTTTTATGTATACCATTTGGGAATTATGACAAAATTTCATCAACGTATCAATTTTAAAATGAAATAAAAGTTTACTTTATTCAAGAAGCTTGAATACGGTTTTTCATTTTGTCCTACCACCTCAATGATCATATTGATCTAGATTTTCTAGAAAGAAATTTCTATCGAGAGTAAGCATTTCTTTATATTTCTCCGTAATTATCTATTACTTTATTACTGGAAATATTTATTTCCATAACGTTAGGTTAGTAACACCGTAGCCGGACCTTTCCTATTCAGCAACGCAATGCGCCCATTATCCTTACTTATAAGCTAACCGGATATCCATACTAGTAGAAACAGGTCATGCGTTGTACTTGTTTATGGTAACCACTGTACGGTTAGCAATAAAAATAACTTCACACTGAATAAACTAAACTGATTTAACAATTCCGATTTCAGTACATGTCAAATATAAAAATATTCAAACAAACTTTAAAGATTTCTTCTTTTAATTTAATATTTCAAATAATTTAAACTAAAGGATTTCCTTCTTTTTTTGTCGACTCTACGCAAACTGGTTCTAGGTAACATTATAAATTCTTAAGCCATTTAACCCGTTGCGTAGTTTTTCAAGACGTGGATAAGCCATTGATGCTTGGAACGTTACATGCTTATAACGCAATGTAAATTAAATAGTTCGCACGATATTCCGAGACGAATACATCGAAGTTATGCAACGTGATTTCTATTACAAAAAACAAAACATTTGTAACATCTCCAGCGAGATCGAAACAATTACCTGCGTTATTAAGAAAAAACAAACGAATAACAAAACAAAACGTCTACTTAACCTTTTAAAGATGAAGCAATTTCAGTATAATTCCATATTTGGTTGCAATTCCATTAAACGTTTCATAAAATTGAGCAAACGGATAAAATTATAATTACGTCACTCATACGACTTTGGTAACACTGACGTAAAACTTAATTGACATGACACGTGGACGATTAACCAAATATTTATTTTGATTGTTATGCTCTGGGTACGTCACCTGCGCGTGCTGTACAACTGTCTCGTGTATTGTCTGCTAATGTTTAGTTTCTTAGTTTAAACTTCTGATCGGCCGATATTTTAACTTATTTGTCATACCTATGTTATGCTTCGTAACTAGCGAACTAGATCTCTGAGTCTATTGCATAATGTTTATCTCCTCTTCAAACCCAGTCTCACATATGTATCCGGTGCTCCGGTGTCAGATAACGGATGTGACGAGAAATTATTTAGTCCACCAACCTTTCTCATAATCTTTTGAGGCATCATGTCGCTCAATTTGAACACATTCCATTAAAATATTATACGATTTGAATTTTTTCAAATTCGTCACAATTAGGTTTTTATATTTCCTTGCCGATTAGAAATTAAATTTGTCCGAAATATTTTCTTGCAGCAGCTCAGCTCCACTGAGCTGATACGGAATGAAATTAATTACTATTTGTATACAAATTTGTATTGTATGCAGCGAGATTGTCGTATCTTTTTATTTGTAAATAGGACGCAAAGAGACAAAGGGTCTAATGGAAATTTAGATAATAATTTGGCTTTATATTATAAATAAAACTTTGATGTACGAACACGTTGATTTCACTCAATGATTTGAAGTCGGTTAGTATGCCCAGCGTGCTAGGAAGTAGCCCAGACTGAGCATCGACTGACTGTTTAATCTGTAGTCTTAACCAGTATTGCTTACGTTTTGTATAAAATTGTGTTTTAAACCGTGTTTACATTTTATAACATTTTATTTACTTTTTAAGGACATTATTTAAATTGTTAATATTGAAATACATTATATGTGTTACGTACATGATATTTGTATATTTATCTACTACCATGTACTCATCTTTTGTTTTTATATTTACAAAATTGTTAGGCAAACGGACAAATTGGCCACCTGATGTTAAGTTGTCACCACCGTCTTTAGGCATTGGTGCTGTAAGAACTTAAACTACTCAATACATTAACAATGGGCTTGCCACCTTTGATGCTATGTCCCTTGTGCCTGTAGTTACACTGGCTTTAAAACCACTCAAAACGCAACAATATTAACATTTAATCGTTGATAATCTGTGAAATTAATTATGGCTTTTCGAAAAAAAATGTGTGAATTTTGACGAAGATGTTATCGTAACTTTGAAAGTGAAATTAAATTGTTTTAAACAGTTAAGTGGAATAATTGTATTTATAAACAAATATGTATTTATTTATAATTAATGAACTGTTAAAAGTGTACAATATAGGGGAGAAACTTCTTTCTGTGATTTTAATAAGCCATGCATGATCACTTATCCATACATCGATACGATATACCTAATGCTTTCATAAAATACAAAATGTTTTAGCATGTTACATAAAAAATACATCAATTATATAAATTAATAGAACACAGTAACATTCTCATTTTATTGTTAAAACGATACATTCAATAAGAACTACAGGTACAGTTAAATTGGATTTGTGAACCAGTTGCGATGTGGGCAGACCAAGGACTGTTATATACTTAGTTATTATTTATTTTCGGCTTATTCCGAAGCCAATAAAGGAGTCGACTACATATGTACCCGGTAAACAGGTTTTAACGCTAGTGCTACAAATCTCGCTAAACCTTCGTACGTTTTGTTGCTACTATTGAAAACGAAATAGCATAATGCTAGTATAAAAATCGTGTACTTAGAATTAATACTTTTTTTTCTTAGGTTCTTGTCTTGGTAAAAAATAATTCAGTCCAAAAATTATAAAATAAGACGAGTTTATGCAGTTTCGAAACTCAACTTTTTACATACGACATTTTCGATTTTAACTGTAGTTTTTGAAAGTAATTAAGTATCAGATAAAATTGTTAGGTCAGTTATTGTAATTTTAATTCGAAAATCAAATTACGTTACATAAAATACATATATTGTAACTTTTAGCATAGTATCGAATGTCGAAGAGAAAGTAATTTCATTTGTTATCAAAATCTATTGCTAATTTTATTAATAAATTCTAAAAGCATTAAGAACTGTCAAACAAAAATCTATTTTATTACCTACTTCCTAATTTTAGTGGCAATTTAGATTACATTCCATTCTAAAACCGTTTCTTTACCGACTTGTTATTCTTCAACAGCAACGACCTTGTCTATGAAGTACTTTAAAACTATTTGCCTTAAAGGGACAACACTAATCCATAGTGAGTACAGTTCGTGAACTAATGTGGAATAGTTTTAATGATCGGTTTCTCAACCAACGTAGATCGTGATCGATTGGACCGTGAATAGTAAGGTTTTAAGCTGACCCAATTAATACCAAATGTCGACACAATTTGATACAAGAATTTTTTAAACAACGTATTAGGTATACATATATATAACAATAGAAAAGTATACCTTCCATTAGTTTAGAAACAATGCTTTGTATTTACTCGAAATGGCTCAAGAACGCGTGTATCTAAACCGATAACTATAGATTCAAATCCTGCGAGGACACCGAATTTCCATATACTTAAATTGTGAAGTAAACTATCGCGAGGAAACCTGGAAGTATCTAATTTTAATCAAATTCTACTAAATTTGCTACTGAGAACTGGCATTAAAAAAAAGGGGTGGAATTATCACCAAACATTACACACCTCAAATGGATTTGTGGCTTTACTCTAGCAGTGGAGCATGCCCAGACGGATACTTAGTTTTGTACAATACTTTTTGTGATGTTCTGTTCTTCAAGAGTAAGTAAGCTATAACAACTTAATTACAAAAGTTGATATAACTTACGATAAGGAATGGTTAAGTTTCTTTTCGTACCTATGGGTGCGTATCTGTTCTAAATAATTATAAATAGAAGTGGATTTCAAAACCTCTTCGATCTATAAGCATAAGCAATAAAAATTAGGAAACGACTAACGATTTCGACCTTGCTACCCACTATCTGATGGAAATTCGTTTCACAATCTATTATAACCGATACGGATCTACAAATCGAGGAATTTGTTTCTCAAATGCGCTTATTGAAGCTATTATTGTATGGCATTTATCTATCAGTAATCAGTGTCCAATTATAAGTATAGTATCTATTCACTAACGAAGGTGCGCCCCTCTACTTTGTATTATTATCGGTGTCCATGAGTGAGTGACCCTCGTGCTTACAACATATGTTAGTGTGCGTAAGATGATTAAGAGTAGAGATAGCAAAAAAAACATTAAACTATATTGTTAACTTCATTTCCTTTAAACGCCGATAATTTAGCATGAAGAGTTGAGTATTCAAGAGTGAAATCTATATTGTTTATGTAGATGCTTTTATATATATAGGTTATAATATTTTCATTGCGTTTATTCATTAACCCATTGCCATCTAGAGGATGGTCAACCAATGCTATGATGTCGATGATGTCCAAGTGGGAGAGAGATACAAATAGTATATTTCGCCTGGCAGAAAGCAACTACCACCGACTTGGGAATCTGTGACACCTGGGGGTTTGCAGGTATGTTGCTGGCCTTTAAGGGTCTTGTCGTGTCAAATCTTTGTATGTAAATGGTTGTAAGCGGAAGAAACTGCTTAAATATCATTAATAAATAGGTGTGGATGGAATTTCGATTTATTTTAAATTATTTATTAGTAATACAATTACTTATCAGACAATGATAAACAAAAGGAATTACGTTCAAAACACGTACACACAGTAGCCAAGTAGGAAAGAGTAAATAAATAAAATGGAATGGTCCTTATCGCGTACCAAATACTTTGATTACGAAGCACTTTAGTATACTACACTTTCCTATCGCATTCCTTACGTCTTTGCCAACGTCATAGCGTACCATCTGGGCAAATATACAACAACGTAAACATACTTTATTTTAGTTCATACCATTACAAATTATCTTTGCATTCGTGTAGGAAATTCCACTTGTTTAATGACATGGCCATAAATTAAGAACGAAATTCAATGCATAGAAATACATGAAACGATTGAAAGAAAAAAAGTCATTGTTCATTTGTTAAACGGAGACGGTTTATGAATACATTTTGTCGTTTGGTAAACCCAATTTTCTATTCACAACAGAGGGTCAAAAACATTTTGAACACTTGGTCTTAAAAAAATATTGGCATTCTTGTGATGGTTCAGTTTATATTTGGCATTCCAATGCTATCAATACATCTATTTATACTTTATTCAATTGGACTTGTAATAGGACGTTTAAAATTGTCACTTTATGACATGCACCATCTTCCAATAACGACTTCTGCAGCGATTAGTACGGTGATTTTACAAACTCTGTGACCTCTTTTTTGACAACAAGCTTATATATGATATATTATTCTTATTATACTTTGATTAATTATTTACAAGTATATTAAGTATATGAAGCTTGAAAACTAAATATTCTTACTTTCACACCTATTTATCGTTTATAAATTTAAGCTATGAATACAGAATGAGATAAATCAATCCATTAATTGTATACACTATGATCGTTATAGTTCATATAAAACATAACATACAAATATGTACTTTAAAAATAAGACATAAAATCAAGTTTTAATTACGACTTAATTTTCACATACGACCTTTTGCACTCTCATAGCGCTTTGTTTACTGGAATAAAATCCTTCTTATAATTTCCATGCAAATAGTCATACTGTAATCAAACAAAGCAGCAAACAGTTCAACAACTATACCTACAACTAACCGCACGAATAATTAATAAGCTCCACGAGTTTGTTTATAAACAATTGATTTTCTATTGTTTTATTACGATGTGAAGAAATAGTACCCGCTGTATTTAGCAATGAATGAAATATTTCCGTTTGAAATTCAAAACCTATGGATTGTTCTACATCTAATTGTGATTCGAGTTTGCATACACAACAGGATGCATTAATAAAAGCCGTCGAGTTTATTAGAACACGTGACAGATGCACTTTTGTTCTAATAATTAAAATGGTTACAATAAATAATAATAAATCTATATGTGTTGGTGGTTTCTAGAACCTTCTAGAAGATCCTTAATGTTTGTTTTTTTATATATATATATAGTATTGCTTTCTACTGGTAGTAAACGTTTACCAGCGCCCAAAGCAATTGTTTTGTTAGAAATATCAACAGATACTATTTTATTATGATTTTTTTTGGGACTTTTTATCGACAAAACTAAATGTCAGTCCCATCCCTTAATAACATTCCACCTCCACCAACAATAATAACCTTATAATCAAAACCGATTCTTAAATCACCATTTTACAATATAAATAAACGGAATGATAGTACATTTAAACATACATGCAAAATTCATTATCAATGTTAAATAATAACTATAGTATCAGTTAGTTTGCTAGATATACATACATATTTACAAAATTTTCGAATCCTTTCGAATTTTGCGTGAAATATTTGCATCACAAAATGAAGAAAATAATTTTTACTCGAAAAATAAATAAAGTCGGAAGTGGTTGCTGGCTATTATCGTTCTTATTTTAAATTTAATATTATTTGTAAGAAATTCCTCAACTATCAACGTAGTGTTTTAAAAAGATAAGTCGTTGTGAATAATCACACGTTTTTAGGGTTTCCTGAAGAGATAACGACGATAGGGGCAAGCAGTCTATAGAAACACTGAAGACAATACGAACAGATGTTTCCGGTTCCAACCAATAATTTGCTATCCTGTTTTACTCCTTTGTAACGTATTAGTGTGAAAAAGGTTCAAGGCTTTGTTTGTGATCTATGAACACCTAACTTTATGGTATTTAGTAATAAGTAATAATAACAGCAAATATTCTTACTTCTTACTGACTTAGTAATATTATGTTTGAAGGATAGCTGAGCCAATAAAAGTACATAACATTTTAGCTCCCGAAGTTGGTGTAGTAGCGGAGTTTATTAATTAATATTGTTTCTTAAAGCGCTAACATCTATTCGCCATCATGACTTACGACCAAGTACCACCAATTGCCTGTTCTTACCTATACAATAAAAAAATAGTACAAAGTAATCTGATGTAGAAGTTAACGTAAGCATATATTCTATAAATCAAACATATGACGTAATCTCTTTTCGAATACAAAGAGCGGTAAAAAATAACATTATCTTTTAAAATCATGAAAAATAGTATGTAATACAAGAATAATTTCCATACTAATGATTCTGAGTCATAGAATGTAACTTTGTTGATGTTCTCACTGTGAATCTATGCGAACACTTAAATTGATCAATACATAATACATGGTAGTGTTTTTTGACGAATTGTCTTCATAGTAAATTAAACGAGATGTTATCTTCAAATGATCTCATATTATCGTAACAATGACAAAATCTTTTCACGGATTTTTTTTGAAACATCAGTCAACGTTACTCGATAATTTTGTAGATTGATTCTTGTATAAGTTTTAATATTATAAAAAAAAGAATACTTTTCCTTTTTCGAGCAGCTTACCACGGAATAACAGTTGCACTCCCTTATATTTTTAGTCACTCTACTTGTAGTAATTAAGCTGTATTACGAGTATAAGTCGTTTGGAAATTAATAATGAAATATTGAATGATATATGAGTTTGTTGTAACTAGCAATGTTTATCAGTAGAATAAATGGTCCGAACAGTAACGCTTCCCTATTATAAGGTACTGGAAAAATCACAATTTGTGAGTTATTTAACGTCTTTTTTTTGAAGCGGTCATTCTTTTCTAAACCTGTCAGGCAACTTCTTGCGGGCTATCTGCTATCACTTCCAATGATTGCTGGTCATTATCTTAATGTTTCTCGCAAACCGTGAGTAATTTTACGTTTACATTTTATTTCTTCTTTTTTTTTTTAAACATTAAATCATTGAAATTGGACGCAAGTTGCAATTTTGAGGTCAATGCTGCCGACATTATCGTTTTCTATTATCGTCAAACCTACTTGAAGCGTTAAAACTTTGAGGTGTATAATTAAGAAAATCTTGGAATATTTAATCTGTACCCACGTCCGTTAACTATTATTATGACCGCAATACATTTGCTCAATAAACATTAACTTCAGTCTAAATAGAAACTGAGAAAATTATACGAGAAATTGTCACGCTGATTTGGACGAAGGAGGATATAATTATACTTACAATAACAACTTCATTGAACAAAACTTTCATCAAAGAAATTACGAACCGCGTATTGAATAGTCGCGATATTTCACACATTTATGTTGCATTAAATCTCATCACAAAACAGGTGTTCTGGTGAAATGTCCAAGTCTGAGCGCGTCACGCATCGGAGAAAGTGTACTACAAAACGTACCTGTGACTGGTCCCCAATTGGGTTACGGCCTCGAAATTCAACGACCACGGGGCCTTCTTTTTTCGTATCGCGAACCGACTCTTCCGAACCGGTTAATACCGTCCCATACTGACCGTGAAACGATATAAATCACACGACAGATTCCGTGAGTCTTCTCCGTTCGCTTGTTCTATTGTAAAAGCGTTACATATGTTAATCGAATTGTTGGAGCTTAGACGGTCAGCGGGAGGCAACTTGTATTTCTAAATACTGGCATCGTTTCTTTTGAATGAATGACATTTCGTCTATAACGTGTAACGGTATTATATTACTTTCTGAATGAAATTTTTAATTTTCACTTATCACATTGACCTCTAAATTTGTATCGGAATTATCGTTTAGCAAACAAATACCCGTATGTATAGATAGATATGAAATTTGTTTGTTATCTCAAGGTTCACCTTCGTAAATTTCATTTTCAATGATACGATAGATAAACGTTAAAGCCGTTTTTTTAATGGAATAAGTGTTTTAATATTTATCATGTAGATATAGTGCATTATAATATAAAATATGTTTATACTGATGATTTTTTAATCGTCTTTTTTTTAATTTTGATAAGATGTTTAATCGTCGATGGAATTCCTTTTCGAACATTTGTGAAATAGAGATTTTAATGCAAAATTACGAGAATAATCTTCGTAATTAGGATACGTTGACTCTATAAGGTGTCATTAAAAGTGTTGACAAATCGTTAAAGAGATTCCAATTTTATCTATAAGGCATTTTTGAAAGTTGTTTAACATTAATTGTGGAAATATTCCGAGCTTCAATGTCTGATGACATTTAATTGTATCGATTTTAAAATCAGCCAATATGTTCCGTAATTTTATTTTACACTACATATAATATTTATTATTTCGAAAAATAGAAAGGCTTGATGGTTTTCGTTATTTTGTTTTAAAATCAAATAAGGCCAATTACACAATACTGAGTAAAATTTGGTCAATCGAGAAAGAAACTAAATATATTTAAAGTATGTTTATAGGCAGACAATATATATATATATATATAAATAAACGACCAATACAGTACTGATTGTAAGCAGCAATACACGGACACTATGGCATATTTACCATTTCAAATATTCTCAATGCACCACCAACTATGATACCCGTAATAAGTTATTGCAGGTATTTACTCATTCACCCTTCAAAGCATATTATACAAAGTATTGCTGTTTGGCGTTATAATAAGGGTGCTACCCAGACAAGTTTGCAAAAAGCCCTATCACTATGCGAAATATGTGACAAGTAAAATTAATGCTAATTAACTTTCCGTTTTTATTTATTGTTATGGGTGCGGTGTTTTTGTTGACAAAATGTTCTCGTTTCGAAATTGCCGGGATTCGATTCCGTTTTTATGGAAGGATATTTTTGTTCATAAATATTTATAACGTCTTGCGTATTTTGTAATGACATCGATTTTAGACTCGCAAAACAATTTCACCCGAAGCATATGGTGTGATTTTTATAAGAATTCGTTTTTATCAAATTCAATTAAGCTGTAACAAGCGTGAGATACGAATGACGTTAACATTTTAAACATCGAACTGACCTGTTGATTCGAGGATGGAGATGAATAGTGGAACTTTTCACAGGTAATTTAAGATTAAAGTAAAAGTAAAGTAACAGCCAGTAAATTTCCCACTGTTGAGATAAGGCCTCCTCTTCCATTAAGGAGAGGGTTTGGAACATATTCCACCACGCTGTTCCAATGCGGGTTGGTGGAATGCACATGTGGCAGAATTTCGATGAAATTAGACACATGCAGGTTTCCTCACGATATTTTCCTTCACCGCCGAGCACGAGATGAATTATAAACACAAATTAAGCACATGTATATAGCGGTGCTTGCCTGGGTTTGAACCCGCAATTATCGGTTAAGATGCACGCGTTCTAACCACTGGGCCATCTCAGCTCTAATTTAAGACTATGGCAACTTTTTCGACGAGTTCCAATACACTCAATGGCGCGCGGATTCGATCGTATAAATGCAACATGTTTTCAATTGCTTTCGATTTTATTCATTTAGACGATGCAGTAAAACCTCGTGTGTAGCTAATAACGATGTTCATTTATTTTTTGACGTATAAAATCCAATGAAATACAAAACACGCGTCCGTCAGTGTCAATTATCTATTAAAATATTTACGTCTTCGTTAGAGTAGAGAGCACGTGTTTAATTGATGTGTTTTGTTTCGGACGAGATGATAAAATGTCAGCGAAAAAAGAACAATAACGTTTTTTACATCATGAAATCTTCACTTTCCCCATCTTGTATAGCAATGCTGTATATATAATATTTATATCTATATTTTTAATTTGTTAATTTATAGTTAATTGTAATGAAATAGATACAAAATAATACAGAGAACTTAAGCATAGATACATGATTGTTCCTTAAACAGTTTTCTTCCATATAAGATTTTAAATTAACATAGTTATTTTTATTACTTAAGTTATTAATTTTCCTGATAGTCTCGTGAACAAGACATTCGTAGATAATGTCGAAATGTCGAAACCATTGTGGAGCTCAATGCTCCACCGAATAAAAGTAAAAAACATGGTAAATATCCCGAAATTAATAACTTTAGCTTTCTTCCAGTACACCAAAAAAGTTAGCTAAATAAGTAAGCGGTTTTTCGTTGTTTCAACCACTTATTGGTCAACCAAAATCGAACCGAGTACACATGCCCGTTGTAGCGTCAAAACTGGTTGTAAAAGTAGACAGATCAAATCACAACCGGACGAATATTAATAAAAAAAAATCGCCTGTGACAGACAGACAATCACACACGAGGTGTTTTTATAGCGTTTTGTTTTTTTTCGACGGATATAAAACCGTAACTAGTTGTACTATATCCTGTAGTTTTAATATATATCTGGATTGAACATGTATGCTCATGATCAAAACATACACTAAAGCATCTCATATATTTGGTGGGCTATTTAAAAGGGCTCTATAAGGTGTATATTAGGATATTATGCGTGAATCAAACTTTATTTATGTTTGTAATAATTGTGAATGTTATTAATGGTTCGCTTTTACTCCGATTAGTTAATGTGACGTAACTTTTAGGGCCAATTTATATCATTGTAATTCACGAGTGTAATTAAAATGAATGCATACATTTAATAACACTGAATGTTTAAATAAAATAAGCATCAGTGTTTACAAATATTTTTAACAACAAATCCATTAATCTTTGTATCGTGATTATAAAAATACGATACTTTATTTTAATTTATTATTTTACTTAGTTTTATAAATTAAGTTACTCTTACCTTGAATGTTTCGGTAATCCGCGCTTAAACGCCGACTTTGAGTACACAAAATTTTAAAACACTACAACAATAGCACTGGGTACACGCAAAGTACCAATATCAGTTCCGAGAAGACAGTTTACATAGGTTTAAAAAAACAAAAATACTCAAAATGTATTGAAAAGCGGCAACGAACAAAAAAAGCTAAGTTCAACATTCTTTATGGAATGTTTGCATTTCAACCCGCCGAAGTCTCGATCGACCTAAGATTATTGTACCGTCTTTATAAAATAAAACTATTTCAAACTTGCACGTCACTGTTATTACGAATTAAAATAAATAAAAACACTATGAAACTGTGAGTCAAAAAAGTTTGTTTCATCGTTAACTGTCTGTCACTTCACGGAGCGCGCATCGACACACACCTATTCTGCCCTGTAGTTCAAACCAATATGGCGTCGGCGGCCGGTGGTGAGCGAACGCAAACCGCGTAACGAACGAACGGCGCAGCGTGAATGGTGAAGAGTGATGAACGAAATCGAACGAAGATATTGGGGTACCTGCTTGGCTACACATATAAATTATTATATACTGAAGAAATTAAGCCTACCTCAATATTAGCTTAAATGTAATTATACAAAAAAAGGATTTATGCAATAAAAACATAACTCTTTCAATGTTATGGATTTATTACCAAAATAATATATAGGTACAGTCACAGTAAGAGAACCTTCGTCAATTTTTAAATTCATTTGTTTATTATGTCTTAAACTCTTAGTGCTTTTTGAATCTAAACATCAAATCATTGCGACGCAACATGTCATTCTGGATCGGTAAAGTAGATTATCGCTCATACTGAGCAAACGAAAATAGATCTTAAGGTGACGAACCTTTTCCTACCCCACTATACGTAACCTTATATTTGTATAAGAATAATTAATGAAGTAAAGTGTACGATTTTCTTTTTATTTCAAATAATTGTATAAGACGGTGGGATGGGAACAGAAAAGGTGTTATCCTGCGCGGGGAGATGATGCCGTCCTCGCGACCAACCCAAAGCTCTGACACCCGAGACTTAAAAGTTAAAAGACAGCAGGACCTTGGGTTCTCGAACGTTTGCGTGGAACGCGCGTGATGTCACGGTAGCAAGCATAAGTGATCCCGTGGCGCCCGCCGAAGGACGGAGAGGGTACCGCTGGTTTTTTAGTGCTTCACATTTTTTTTTAAATGTTATGTGATTAACTTATTATATTCAATGGGTAGTAATAATTTACTATGCGAAAACATTTAATGTAAAATCTTTAAAATAGGTTGGTTTAAATATTATAACAAAAAAATGAAACATTTGTCAGTTTTGTGACAAGACAAATAACAACTATCAAATTTGATAACATAAGTTAAATACATGGCCTAAATTGCAGAATTCAAGTTTTCTTTATAATTATTTTGAATAAATTATGAGTTAATATTATTATAAAGTAAAGGAAATTATCAAATCATGGCGTTGGATTTGGTCAGCATTGCCCAGCCTCACTATATACCCGGGTTTGTAGTAATTTTAGCATTTACGCTTTTCAAGCCAACATAATAAACAAAGAGATTTAATTTCTTAATTAGTATTGTTAAAACGTCTTCAATGTCCTGGATAATAAAATTTTAAAACAAAAAGTTGCTTTTTGTTAAATTTTGAACACATTGATATTGAGAAAAAGATTGTTTTGTATACTTAGCTTTTGGCAAATGCTTAATCAAAAATTGTTGTAGTGTAATTATATTTATGTTAGAACATTCTAGAGCTAGAATCCAGTCCAGTGGCAATATATCACAATGGCTATGAAATCTAAGCCTTAAACTTATTCATTTTTTAGAAATATAATTGATTAAAAGTTAAAAATCATCTATGTATATTACATTTTCCTTTAATGTTATTGTGTATGAAATTTTCTTTAAAGAGTTACATTAATAAGTATATACATTATTCTTAGGACAGTTGCACTGACACACGGCTCACAGCCTCCGTTTATAACTCATCATAATATTTCGATACTTTCCTGCTCTTGTACTGGCAAAATTTCATTTCTTGTATCGTATTTCATGAAGAACGCGATAACTTGTTTTTATTTCAATTGAATGAATGAGTGAATGAATGAATTATACTTTATTGTAAACCACAAATAAAAATATAGAAATACACAGAACAAAAATGTAAAACAAAAATAATAAAATGAAAAAAAAAAAACGAAAAACCAAATAAAAAATAAATTCTCATTATACGGTGATTGAACGAAAGACTTTCGACCCAAGTCCGAATCGCTTGTTAATTTTTTTTTTTAATTCGATACTATTGTAAAAGTGGACCCTGATCTTAAGAGTATGTATGTCACAAAAATTACGTTAAACGTGTCACAGATGATAAAGGGATTGGGAAATTTAAAGAATACGACGCGATGAGATAATATAGCGATCGTGATATATTGATGTGTCGCTTGTCACTGATCCCAAGATAAATGTCCTGTCCGCGGACGTATTACGAAAATACGATTTCTCTTTACTATTTCGTCACGCATATTAAATAAACATCAACGTTTATGCTGGATTTGAATTACTGTAACCCTTAATTAACATCTGTTAAATTTTCGCCACACGGAAAAGTTATATTGATGTTTTATTAGCATATTTTAATATAAAATACAACAGCTGTACTTAGATATAAGAATTTTCAAGAAAATCTTCGCTCAATTATCTTTAAAGTATCCATCGATGATACTATATATGTAGCTAATACTTATTTCATGTGTGGCATTCCATTGTCGTAACTGACAATCGTTTTTTTTTTAAATAAAATAATTTGTCTCAATCTAGTGTGATGCGCTTAACGAGGCCATTTATTTGTCTTAAAGTTATTAATTTCGGGATATTTACCTGGTTTTTTATTTTTATTCGGTGGAACTCGATATTTCGACATTATCTACGAACGTCTTATTCACGAGAGTGGGACGAGAGTCTCGTGAACCCCGTCCCGAAATTAATAACTTTAATAATAAAAATAGCCATGTTAATTTAAAATCTTATTTATTTGTATTTTTTTAATTCTTAAATCGCCGGCTCATCAAGCATGGGAACTAAGATAATTTATTATCAAATTACTTCCAATAGCCAAACACAAGTATAAATTAGGGTGTACCCTGTGTTATTAAAGTTGTAATTTATAAAAAAAAAAAAAAACTTACAAATTTATCATAAAATAAGAAAACAGCAGACACGCACACCGCATTGTTTGTTATAACAAACACATGCTATGACAAAAATGTCGTGATGATCGAAGTAGGTATTCCACTTATTTCGGCTTATTATTGCTCTTATTCGCAAAGTATCACATGTATGTACATGTCACCGTAAAATTACAAAATTAGTTAGATTACAATCTGACGAGACAGATTATAATCTGTCGAAATATTGTGAACCGTGAAATACATATATATATTTTTTTATGTTAAAGGTTGGCGGACGAGCATATGGGCCACCTGATGGTAAGTGGTCACCATCACCCATAGACAATGACGCTGTAAGAAATATTAACTATCCTTACATCGTCAATGTGCCGCCAACCTTGGGAACTAAGATGTTATGTCCCTTGTACCTGTAGTTACACTGGCTCACTCACCCTTCAAACCGGAACATAACAATACTGAGTACTGTTATTTGGCGGTAGAATAACTGATGAGTGGGTGGTACCTACCCAGACGGGCTTGCACAAAGCCCTACCACCAATTTGATTGCAATTTAACGTATTAATTTCAGTTACACGGGCCACTGTCCAGAATATAAGTATCGAATCGGTGATACATATGGATCGACCACTCACAAGATCCTCCTGGACCCCAGCGTCAACCACTCCGAGAGGCTCGTTTTATCAGACCGGACTGCTGATGATTTCCAGGTATTTGATAATTGGCGTTGTATTAGTACAATTATCACTATAGAGTTCTTAAAGTAAAGTGAAGTAAAGTAACAGCCTGTATATTTCTCATTGCTGAGATAAGGCCTCCTCTTCCATTAAGGAGAGGTTTTGGAACATATTCCACCACGCTCTTCCAATGCAGGTTGGTGGCATACACATGTGGCAGAATTTCTATGAAATTAGACACTTGCAGGTTTCCTCACGATGTTTTCCTTCACCGCCGAGCACTAGATGAATTATAAACACATATGTATATAGTGGTGCTTGCCTGGGTTTGAACCTGCAATCATCGGTTAAAATGCACGCGTTCTAACCACTGGGCCATGACAGCATAGAGTTCTTAGTCTAGTTTATTTTAGTATTCATATTATATGAAGACTGCATACCCATAGCCCTCTGGGGTACTTTCAAATATAATAGATAGTGAAACTAGATAGAACCGGTATTTATATGCAGTCATAAATAAGATAGTTATTACAAAAATGATATATATTCCAGTATTGTAAAGTAATAAAAAAAGGAAAAAAAGGTTATTGGTGAAATCCTCGAGAAGGTTATCTAGAGAGGTGTGATATTTACATAAAACGTTTCATTTTTCTTTGGACGCTAACTTGATTAATTAGATTTTATGGAATAAATCGCAGAAGGCATTTACTTTTATCAGGTGTATCGTCCGCCCCAAACTGCTGTCGATGTCGTTAACGCAAGGTTCCGTAACGGAGACCCGGTGTACAAGCATCCGATGATACCGGGATACGAAGGTGAGATAACCTTAATTAAAACGTCTGTTACTACGATGTATCCGACTGGAAGGACTGATTTCTATCATACTCAGATAAAAATTAAATATAATGGCGGGTAGCTGGCAAGATTGTTTGGATCCGGTTCATCATCTTCGACGTACATATTCACGAAATAATATGTACAACAAATCTATAGCTCGATTCGTATATTGATTTTTACAATATTTTATAAGCCGCGACACCCTTGTTAGCTAACTTTTCTTATTTTTCTAACATGATTCTCACTGGCCATCATGGCACTCTAACTAAATGACTTCAATCAAAGTATTTAATTATCTAATGTTGCGACATGTTAAAATAATTCCGACGATTAATCCCGATTACTTTAGAATAAAACTTAATTTATTTTTATTTACGGTAAATACAACCTTTTTATTGAACGAGATGTCGTCGTATATTTAAATTTAATTTAATTTTGATTTTAAATTTAGATTTATACTTAAATTAGATTAGATAGCGCTCTGAATGTTGCCAGATCAACGAATCGTGTTTACTCTCAAAAGATGTTCGAGACTCTAGACATCAGAATGGGATCGATTCAACATTCTTGCAGTCTTGTGGCCTTTACAAGTATTTTATATTTACGATCCAGATTAATGAATAAAAAAGGATTGAAACGGGTCCATACAAACAATACAAGTGTATAATTATTATTAAAAGGATCGATTGTTTAAAAAAACGCATCACGAATAAAAAATTCTTTAGCAAGACAACGTTATTAGCCAATATAAACAATGTTTAATTATATATTCGAAAGGTAATCGAAAGGTACGCCTGATGGTAAGTGGTCACCATCGTCCTTTGATACTGGTACTACGGCAATGAAGCACCAATTATAGGATCTACTATATTATATACTTATATGTATCTTGTTTATAAGTGTCATTACACTGGCTCACCCACTCTTAGAACTGGAACACAGCGATGCTGAGAAATGATAACATTGATGTGATTAATGATTATATTATCATTATATGAGATTGAATACGTGATAGCAAAAATCGCAGTTACAATGATCATTGGTCTCCCCAGTGATCCGGATAGTATCTCATACCAATCAAAACACGACTATGATCTACTGTCTGTTTTATCGTAAATTTTATTAGCATACGTTGCCCTATCTATATGTATGTTGTGTATCAATTGTAATACCGATTGAAAAAATGGGGTAGAAATGCGTTGGGTGTAGTGACAAGTTTTTTTTTAAATATATATTTTTGTGGAATAGGCATTTGTCTTCCACCTCACCTGGTGGAAAGTGTAGATAAAGACGAATGTGGTACACGCCCATCCAAAATAAACCTGTTCACTCTACTCTTAAACGCTCTGGAGTTCAACTTATCAGGAAAAATAGACGCAGGCAGGTCGTTCCAAATCTTAGCGACTCTTACCAAAAACGAGCTGACATATCGTTTAGTTCGACTTTTGGGTATGTCAACAATGAATGGATGAAACTTTTGTCTGTGCCTAGTAGTCCGATAAAGGAATGGAGATGGCTCTATCAGTTCGAAACGAGCCTTCGACAACTCTCCAAAGTGCATCCTACAAAAAATCGATAAGCTGGCCCCTCGGCGACGATGCTCAAGGGTGTGCAGTCTGCTACTTGCGATGTTGAAGTCTCAAACAGATACATACTTACATCTTATATATTCATAGCGTAAGGCATTTGTCCAATTGATTATGGGATGATGGCTGCAAATTAAAATGTGCAGTACATACAAAATTGAAGAGGATTCTTGATTGTAATTTACCAAATTGTTACAATTTAACAATGAATTATTTTAGAGAGCGGAAAAAGTTACTTAGAGAGCGCTGCTACGGCTGTTTAAGAAAAAAAAGGAAAACGTAAACAAATGAATGTAAATTATTATCGATGAACTCCAGTTATAACTGAATTATTAACTGGCATAAAAATAATTTAAGAAAGTCATTTGAATAAGGTTTCACCATTCTGGCGCCAAATTCAAATTAGTGACTAGCAGTTTATAATGAAATGAAATCAACACAAAATCTGTCATAGGATTCCAAATGCTTAAAATATTTTAAATAATCGCAAAGTGTCGCGGACGACCCACTAGTATATTATTTAATATAGATATAAAATGTAATCTAGCAATGGGTAGTAAAGGAACAAATTTTGCAACCAAGAGGTTGTCGTGTGATACAAGATCTCACATGACGGATACGAAATGAGATAACGATAAGTGGACATCACTGGGAATTACATAATCTTGGATGACTTGACCCCATTATATGACAAGGATTTTGAACAGATGTTATCTGTGGTTAAAATGGTGAAATTATTTAGTCAAATTGGTTACAGATTATAGAAAATTTTGTTAAAATATGTAAACATGTCTTCTTTAAATTAAAGATTTATATTTATTTTAATTTAAGATAATTATAGATTTAGAATATACGCCGATAATATATTAATGTGTAAACGCGCTTTTTCATATTCAGTTATCAAGATGTAAGCCCAGATTATTTTATTCTTTATTATGGTACGAATTAGATTATAATACGAAAAAAAAAGAAAAGAAAGAATTAAGCTTGCTCACACAAACAAGACAGAAACAGGTTATATTTGTCAAGTTTATGGTATTAATTATTATTACACAGTAATAAGTAACTGTTCAATTTTCGTAATATAGTTTATTTAAGTTTAAGCAACTTTATGTAAATCCAATTTTGGGCATCGAAATTATTTTAGTGTTAAAATTGTTATAATAGATTTAAATATTGATTGTTAAGAAAACAAAGGACTAGTATAAAACATATTTATGCTTTAAAATCTTAAAACACGATAACGATAAGATAATCTTTTGATAGTCGTTTATCAGTTATAAAGTAGGTATATTATATTATAATCTCTTTGAATTTTTTCTTGTAAATAGGAGAGAAGTAAAATAACAGTTTGCCAATATGGCACAACTGGTCTGGATCCTTATATCATTTTAGAGTAGAAGCTGCCCCAATAAGTTTTGATGAATACTCATGATGTATATTTCCATGCAGGTTTCCCGTCGGTTGAACACGAGATGAATCATATACATAAATTCGGCACATGAAAATTCAGTGACGCTTGGGTGGGTTTGAACTTGCAAATAACAGTTAAAATTCATCTCGTCTCATAAGTGAGAGAGAATATGTTTTATTTTGCTTATAAATTGCCGTCGTTTATGTGTTTATGCTTTTACGTTAAATGACATGCGATTCGAAATATATGCAATGTTTTTATTGGGACGTATTTGGTCAATTAAATAGTAAAAGCAGTGCCCTTCGTGCTAGATGCTCTTTTAATGTTAATACCTACGCGACACAATGCTCGCAATAGTAAAACTATAACTACGGATTATAAGTCAAAGTCCCGCGTCTTTTTGTCGAAAGGAATGAAAGACATTTGTCTAAAATATTAAGATTATCATGTCAGGAGCGTCATTCAAACCAATAAAGTTATATATACATATATTACGATATAAACATGACAACAACAGCCTGTAAATTCCCTTTGAGGATAAGATTTAGAACATTTTCCACCACGCTGTTCGAATGCGGGTTGGTGGATTACACATGCGGCAGATTTTTTATGAAATTATACACATGCAGGTTTCCTCACAATGTTTTCCGTCACTGCCGAGCACGGGATGAATTTATAAACACGAGTTAGGCGCATGAATATTCAGTGGTCCTTGCCTGGGTATAAACCGGCAAACATTTGTTAATATGCACGCATTCTAAACAACTGGGCCATCTCGGCTCCATATAAACATTGTATAGACTTATTTTACTTGAACAAAGCCGGGACGGTTTGCTAGCTTTATATTTTCGAACACTCAAGGTTGATGCTAGTTTGTTTAGTGCCATGATATGGTGGTATCATATTTCAAACATTTTTTTTACAGTTTATTTGTTTGACCGTGATAAGATTTATATTGTTCGAGTTTTTTTATCTGGTTTAATAATATTTACTTACTCTGTTATGGTTAGCCGGTAAAATGTGGGTACGTTGCTACCGAACTCAGTGATTCAGTGCTCATAAGCTGACTCATGTACTGGATTGGTCAGAATGTATTAATTTCCTGAGACTATAACATCCCAGATTCAGTTCTTAAGATGATTTATCAAATTAGGTTTATTTAAATTATGACTTACTAATAAATACTTCTCGTATTTATTTATTCTTTATTGCACCCAATCTTAAAACTGAAAATAACATTTTTGTTACACAAAAGTTGCATGAGGTGCAACAGGCGGTTTTTATTAGTTTATATTGTATATGATTTATAAAATATACGTAATTTTAAACAGAAATATTAAATGTTAACTATACTACTGTTTGTTTGTCTGTCTGTTACTCTTTTACTGACAAACTGCTGAACCGAATTTAATTATATATGTTTCAAACAAATTTGTACCTAAAGTAAGTATATATATTTCCTTTATGTATTATAATAGTTATATTCCTACCTTTTTTATTTCATATACAGGCGAACGGGCAGATGTACCACCCGGTGGTACCTAAGTGGTAACCACGGTCCATAGACAATGGAAGTATAGGAATTAATAAACATTCTGTCACACCACTCATTTCTGTCACACCAATACGCTACCGACCTTCGGATCTAATATGTTATGTCCCTTGTGTATGTAGTGACTCATTTACTCTTTAAACCGAAACACAAAAAAACGAAGTATTGCAGTTTTGCAGAATAATATCTGTTGAGTGTATTGTACCTACCTATCCAGACAGGCTTGCAATAAGATCTATCACTCGCATTAAACCATGAACATTAACGTATGTAATATTAGCAAATTGCACAAAAAATTGCTTCCGAGGCTGTTAATGTGCACTAATTCGACCATTGGTATTATAAAATAAGGAATCACTCATAATTTTAAAATAATAGTTGTCGCCCGCGGCTTCACTTGCGTTTTAGGTAGTTGCTTGTTATGTGTCAGGCAAAAAAAGTAGCCTAAGCCTCCTTCCTTGGACTTCAAGTTTGCTTCATAGCAAATTTTGTGAAAATCGGTACATTGGTTTGGTCGTGAAAGAGCAACAGACAGACAGACAGACAGACGTACTTTCACATTTATAATATTACTATAGAAGTATAGATTAATTAATTTTCAAAAAATGATTCATAAATTAAATTAGCCTGGAAAAGAAATAAAATGAGTTTAAGGTTATTGCTAACATACACTCGTACATACATACTGACAGCTGTGCCTTTAATTTACTTCATGTATTGTAATAAAACATGAGCCGTTTAAGATTGATGACCGTAAATGGATTAATGTTGAAATTACAGAATACTGATCCAATGAAGTCATTATATGAAACTAGTTTAACAGCGCTGCTTGGTTTAATCGTTTAGGTTATCTTATTTGCATTTCTGTACGTCACGGTGCCAAGCGAAAGCAACCCCATGTCTTTCGTTAAAGATACGGAGAAGGTGCTGATGCTCCAGGTATTCCGGTTTAACACAGTGCGTGTTAGGCACAGGCGTCCTAGGCGTCTTAGACTCAGTCGAAACCCACATATGCCCCACTTCATTTAGTGGATTCGCGTAATGTGTTTTTCCCACGATATAAAATAATGGCCTTTTCTCTACCCCTGATATAGGTATGCAAATTTTTTATTATGATCTGTTGAATACTTTGCAACTGAAAACGTAACATATATATATTAACACTTATTTGCATCATATACAATTTATATATTCATTATAAATAAGTACAAAAGTATAACTTAAAAAAAATATTTATTTAAATGAAATCTGAAATCGTAACAAACAAATTAACTTTTCCATTTATAATATTACTTGGGTTGTATTGTATAAACACCTGCGGGTTTGACAGATTGTATATCGTTTTCAATTTAACTGTATTGCCTTGAAATATGTAGGTGTATGAGTAATAAATCACACCAGCAGGATATAGTGCGTCAGGGTGAGATCGTACCGATCGAGTTTCCCACTGATTCAAGCACTATATAATTGTTTTGTTCTCCAGCCAATACAAGCTAATAGCATCTAACAATAATGAAATAAGATTTAAAAAGTTCAATCAGCCGGAAAATAGATCATCATTCATTTAATTACATGAGCATACAGGGAGACAGTTAATTAAAAAAACTAAATATTTAATTTATTACTAGACCAATTGGTTGTAATTGTTGTTCAACCTGGAAACCTGCATTTGTCGGTAGAAATTCTATCGCTTTGCTAGGAGAAAACATCTAAGCGTTCCTTATAAATCCAAACCTACGCAATAAATTTTGTATTACAAAAAAACGACTCTACATAAATGTATACATTTTAAAATATAGATGATATAAATTGTCATAATAGTCACATTATTGGTTTATTTTATAAGTTCATAAGAAACCTTGTTGGACGCCAAATTGGATTCTCGTCGATTATGCAAGAAGCTATTGAAATAGTTCCCTGAATCACTATAATCAGATTTAACTGTATGCACTTTTACATAAACATAGAAATCATTTATATAAGAAGCGACATCGGTGGCATTTGAGAGGCATTTCCAGTACAGTATCTGACAATGATCTACGATTAATAAGTTTGGACGTTAAGAGTATATGTACATTTGATGATGATAATCCTCTGAACGATTTTGAGTGTGTATGCAAACACGAATGCAAAAATATATGAACCGTTATAAGGTGGAGAACTAACTTTGAAAGAACGTCACTGTAACACTGTCAAGTTTTCAAATCCGGGTTGTTACTGAGATATTTTTTCACAGAATACGGATCCACGGACCAGAAAACCCAATAGGTTTTTTTAGCGGTTCGATATTCAACCTCAGGGCCTTATGATCAGCTGACGACTAATATATATTCAATAAGCCAAACATGTAAACTTAAATATTCTTACAAATTATACTTGATATAAGCATACTACTACTGTTAGCTAGCAAGTGCCAATGTTTTTTTTACTAATGATTAATATTATTTCCGTATAATTTAATTCGCAGTTTTGACGAGAATAATGATAGCTATGAAGCCGTATAACTGCAAATTGGACGTGTACAGTGGCATATCACAGAAGTAAAACTAAACGGGACCATGTCCTATCCGTTCCACTTACGTCTGGCTATCAGATCGCACGCAGGCTAACGGGCCACATCTAGTTTACAATTATTATTATCAATATATTACAGAATCAGACTCATGAAATATTCAAGTATTAAGGAAATTCGTGCTGTTTCGTATCATTTTGAATTTCGATAAATAATGGATTCAATCGGTCCACATTTACAAACAAGCGATGCCCATTTATTACAATATACAAGGAAAATGTTATATCAATTGTTAAGATTTCTTTAAGTGAAAAATTTGTGGAGATTTATTTTTTCTATCTGTATTTATATTTAATTAAATAGTCAAAAAATGGAACCCTATGTTCTATTTTATATTATTAAAGCAGATTTTATTTTAGTTTGTATTCTGACAAATAATACACTTGCTAAACATAATTAAAATTACTGTATAGTGTAAAATTATACCTAACTATTTATGTATCCAAAAACGAAATAGTCATTTGTATATTTTATACTTAGTCTATTTGGTGTTGTTATATGTAAGATTCGAGTTGTAACCACTTAATCTGATGTCGTCCTAAACGATTTGCATCAGAGTGATTATTTCCTATCGAGACTATATGCTAACTGCGTAGGTTAAAGTACTCAAGTGTGTGTGCAATGATGGGGGGACTTTCTATTCCCCTCACTCCTATAATCCGATAGGACGTTTTTCGGAGTTATCGGATTCAGGTGTGGAACGAATAGAGTATATAATTATAAATTACGAGATTCCAAAAACAACGGATAGTTCACGAACATCCAAATTCCAGTCTGTTATTGAACATTTCTGAATAAAAAACGCCAATATTTTTTATTGGGATTGTGTCTTATAATTTGCCTGGAATCTGCTGTCTTATAAAATAGTGAGACCAACGAGCTAGTTACTTAATATGATGTGATAGGATTCTTGCCTCGGCTGAACGCACATTTTGGTCAGCGCTACACGGTCTCTGCAACGGAGGCTCTATCGGAATTTCAAAAGTCACAGTTGAACCAGCGCGCCGGGCGGAACCAGCTAGAAAGAGTCGTGGATCTACAAGCAAGCAAAGGACAACCGTGGGATCTTGTCGATAGATTCGTAAGTTCAATATCAATTATTTGGATGAGAATGAAGATGGATTATGAAAGAGGAAGCGAGAGAGAAGATTGAATGGAGAAATATTAAAGAATAACAAATGATTTACGGATGACTCTCAATAAAATAAAATCCTCCCATATTCTAGTCGGCTACAGCGGAATTTAAGCTGCCCTTAGTGGTGGTGAGACCAGAATGCGCGGGAATATTGAGAGATGTGCCAATGGACGAGCCGAAATTATTGCCTCCCTCCCATTCTACTAGTCCCTACTTCATGGAAAATGATAATCCGGATAAGTTTATCAAGAAAGGTAGCGTAAAGTAAAGGTTCAATTAATTAAATAAGTTATATGCAATTACAGAAAAATATATATTTTTGTATAGTTTTAACTAGATTTTTCTCAATGTTATCATTTTAAAATGGAATTAACTGTTATAATTCTATAATCAACTTTATACGAACTCTTTGAGCGTAAATGCGTTCAAAGCGTTACGTATTTTACCGTAAGACTAACAAAAACTTTTAATATTTTTTAAATTAAACGTATAATTTATATACGAAATATTTAAATTATAGTCAATTAATCATAAAGGTATATTAAAAAAATAATTTTGGGACTAAATACTTTTTTAATAATTTTGACGTCGTTACTATGGAAATAATAAGTAAACAATTAAATCATGATGGTTATTTGTCTAATAAAAGATTTGTCTCTTTAATTTTTATTTATCTATCTACTCGGCACATATGTCGATATTATTGGCAAAACACAATTAGTAAATTAATTAAGCCGTAAAATGTCGTATGATAAAATTCATGAGTCTTTCGTTCAAAATCAAATATGGGCTTTTAATCCTTCTGAGTCAGTTCGTAAGTCGATTAACATTATTATTTTATTTTCTTTTTAGTAATACATATTTAAATTTCGATAGGCAATTCGTTCATGAGCGATGGGATGGATTAATCCAATCTTTTAAGTTTCATTAATAGCAATTATTTATATAATAATATACTCTTTAAGGTTTTGCCGGACATGTACCGTATGGCTTCCAAAGATTTGGCGAATCGTCTAAAAAGCTGACTAATTCGGCTCTTTGTGACTTTTCGTCTAACTACAGACGAAGACAGAGTACTGAATGGGCTCCAGTTAATGTTGTCAAGTAAGTAACGAAATAGTAAATTAGTAAGGTTTCCTTTAAAGATATAGATTACAATTAGTTTTAATAATTTTATCTAAAACGTATTATTTACATTTTATGTGAATTTTAATGCTAAAATTATTTTGAATGTGTGAATATATGATCTGCGACGTCCGTGGTAAACACTGTCATCGCCGTCGAGTGTCATAATACGTCATATGTCATATTGCAAAATTTACAAAACACGCATTTTCTTCAATTAATTGCAATACATAGAAAAGCATTACAATGACGAAGAAGAAAATAATGCCAAACCTCTCGAAGGAGGAGAAAATGGTGATGGTTATATCAGAAATTATACAAGAATTGCTGGTCGCTCATCGTCAGGGCAAAGATGTTAACCTCAACAAGATGAAAACGAGGATTTCGTCAAAGTACGGACTTGGAACTTCACCGCGGCTTGTAGATATAATAGCAGCTGTGCCAGCTGATTCGAAGAGTATTCTGCTACCTAAGTTAAAAGCGAAACCGATTCGTACAGCATCTGGTATCGCTGTCGTAGCCGTCATGTGCAAACCTCATCGTTGTCCGCATATAAATTTTACGGGTAACATTTGCGTGTACTGCCCCGGTGGTCCCGATTCGGATTTCGAATACTCGACTCAGAGTTATACAGGATATGAGCCTACTTCTATGAGAGCTATTAGGGCTCGGTACAATCCGTATTTACAGACGCGACACAGAGTGGAACAGCTGAAACAGCTCGGTCACAGTGTGGATAAAGTTGAGTTTATTGTGATGGGAGGTACATTTATGAGCCTGCCAGAAGATTACAGAGATTATTTCATTCGGTAAGTTGCATTCTTATATCAATAAACATACTCAATTAATGATTATTCGCTTGCACTTAAAATGCATATCATTAGTAATTATATATATAGAAAATGATTTATTTTTCAAGCAATTAATGTTTCCGTATTTAATTTTAGGAATCTGCATGATGCCCTATCAGGACACACTTCAAGTTGTGTAGCAGAGGCCGTGAAATATTCAGAGAGAGCTAAAACAAAGTGCATTGGGATCACAATAGAGACTCGACCAGATTATTGCTTGCAGAGGCACATGAGTGACATGCTGAACTATGGCTGCACAAGGTCAGTGTTAAATTCTCATGTCTATTGTTACCTATCCAAATTTCATAAATAACATAATAGTAGCTATTGGCGGTAAACTATGAAATATACTTTCTAAGAGTTAATTATGTCCTAACAAAATAATTGTAGTATTAGGTGAAGTATAAGAGTGTTTAAATTAATCACTTATAATTGTTTTGGTAAAAAATTGTATATAAAGTTTTTTTGAAAAGCAATTAAAAATGTATGAGAATTATCATGAACTTCTAATTGTTCAATGTTGGGTGTATTGGTCTTGGCCCAATCCGTGCATTTCTCTGCCACAACATCTAACAATTAGAAATAATCAGTTACCTTACAAAAAAGAATGTCCTCTTTTATTTAAGAGATATTTTGTTTTAATGAAGATTTTACTGTAACATATTTTCTTTCATACTATGATGTTTCTTTAAAAAATGATCAAACTTTATTCTAGGTTGGAGATTGGAGTGCAATCAGTCTATGAGGATATAGCCAGAGATACAAACAGGGGACACACAGTAAAGGCAGTTTGTGAGAATTTCAACCTCGCTAAAGATGCAGGATACAAGGTACACTTATGTTTTGCTTAAAATAATTGTGATAAAACCTTCTTTAGTTACAATCTTTATTTTTATAATCATGTTAAATAGTAATGAAAACTAATTAACTGCAATAATGACATAAATACATTATATTGTAGATGCAGGTAGATTTCATGCAAGCACATCTATTTAATTTGATTAGTGAAAAAGAGTGACTGTTTTAAAAATCTCTATTTAAACTTATGTAAATTATTCTTGTAAAATGACAATTTAAAAGTGTTTGTAAGATCCTATTTGAATGAAGAATATATATTCATTATTTATAATAAATCTTTTCAAAATATTTTCATCTAATCTTGAATTTGATTTTAGATTGTAGCTCACATGATGCCAGACTTACCAAATGTAGACTTTGAAAGAGATGTGGAACAGTTCATAGAGTTCTTTGAAAACCCAGCTTTTAGAGCGGATGGACTCAAGATATACCCGACCTTGGTGATTAGGGGCACCGGGCTTTATGAGTTGTGGAAAACGGGGAGGTACAGGAGTTACCCACCATCTACACTAGTTGATCTGATTGCGAAGATATTGGCTTTAGTTCCGCCATGGACTAGAGTTTACAGGTATGATACACATAAATTATGATGATTTATTTTTAGATTTGATTTGAATTTGCTATCAATACTAAAAAATCCAAATTGAAGAACCATAACCACAACTATTTTAATACTTTTCTTAAGCAAAACTGAAAAAACAGTACTAAAAAGTGCAGGCCAGTCATTTTCCCAGTCAAAATAATTAAACAAAATCTGTTCTAGAAAGGCAATAAGTAATAAGGAAATAAGGCTAATTTCGATACCATAATTCCAGAGTACAGCGTGACATACCTATGCCTCTGGTTTCCTCTGGAGTGGAGCATGGTAACCTGAGAGAGCTTGCCTTAGCCCGTATGGCAGATTTAGGAACCGACTGCCGGGATGTGAGGACTAGGGAGGTGGGGATACAAGAGATACACAACAAAGTTAGGCCATATGAGGTACGTATGTACAATGTAAATGTGTTTTTTAATTGCAATTTAATATGAAAATTGTTGAAATATACAAGTAACAATGGATAAAAAATGTGGTTATGTATCAAAGATATGGACTATGTATGATTATTTCGGAGTTATAATTTATCTCTTGAACTTATAGAAGCTCTTTTGAATACTCATGTTATAATATTCTATTAAATGTAAAATTACCACTGGTTATGAAAGTAAATTATATCAACAATATCAGTGAAGAAACTGAGTATAGTACGACACAACTTAGATGTAGCATCGTCAAAATTCGTAAAACCGATCACATCCAAATTGAGAACGCTATCCCAAATTATCAATAGTTATTTCTCATGCGAATATGATCTTTACACAAACGTAATAACTTGTAATATCATATGACCTAATATATTCGTCAATTTGATACGTCGAATTTACATGCACTTGCTTTCTCTGGTTTAACTGACGTGGGGAATCTATAGCGACGAATAGCGTCGAATGACGCGATAGGGAGCTATTTCTATTGGTCGTATAAATCGGCAGTAATCGGTTTTATTTTCATTTCATTGCATTTTCCGATGCTAATATTCTAATCATAATAAAAGATTTAATTTGTTTCGTACTATATGTAGTTACGCTTTTCTACCTTCTACCTTTTCTGCCTTTGCTGAACAGGATTAAGAATTAAAGAATTTTATAAAAATATGACAATTACAAGTTTATTTTATTTATTTTATTTATCTAGGTTGAACTAATAAGAAGAGATTATGTAGCCAATGGTGGTTGGGAGACATTCTTATCCTATGAAGATCCGGATCAGGATATATTAGTGGGTCTGCTCCGACTCAGGAAATGTGCTAAGGATACATATAGACCGGAACTGAAGCCGGGACCTAATGCTAACTTCAAGCAGTGCAGTATTGTGAGGGAGCTTCACGTCTATGGATCTGTTGTGCCCGTGAGTATGCTTTGATATATGCTAGGTTGTAATTTGTTTTTATCTAATTTACATGGCATATTAAAACATTGGTTTTTACATACCAAAAAATATTGTAATGTATTCTTTATTCTACCATAAATTACAGAATGGTTTTGGTATTAGAATTCCCCACTGCGTATAGACTGATACGGGTTATGTTGTCTTAAATTTTCGCGATTATTACACATTTAAATAAAACTAGTTATAATGGATTTGAATCGCGTATATTAATTATTTTTGGCATCCCGACGTTTCGAGCACTTTACAGCGTTCGTGGTCACGGGTAGACTAAGGTGGTATTGTTCCTCAAATAGACAAATGGGATGCCAAAAATAATTAATATACACGATTCAAATCCGTTATAACTAGTTTTATTTAAATCTGATACAGGTTTTTTTTCAAAATATAATTCAGTATTTCATGTAATTCATGTGGATGATGTTCTACTAAATTATTAGCATGGCCATTTAAAAAAAAAAAAAGTTTTTAAAACTCTATGAAACATTGTTTTAGGTTAACGCACGAGATCCAACAAAGTTTCAACATCAAGGTTTCGGAATGTTGCTAATGGAGGAAGCAGAACGTATCGCATTGGAAGAGCACGGATCTGATAAGATTGCGGTCATATCTGGTGTGGGAACACGCAATTACTACGCAAAAATTGGCTACCACCTCGAAGGACCGTACATGGTCAAGATGCTTGCTTGAATAAAATTTTAAAAATAAAATTTTTGTCTTTGATTTTGTTGTAAAACTTTTTTCCTCATTTTGTGTTTTTTATCGTCTTAATCTTAGTTTTAATATAAAATTTACACACATTTTATTAATATTTCATTAAAATTAAGATTTTTTTGTAGACGCTACATGTAGTAAAGCGTCAGTTGCTAACTTGTTTGTGTAATATAAGTTTATATATTATAAATTACTATTTTCCGTTTTCCGACGGGGCGTTTGAGAGTGTGTGATATGTATTAGGAGTAAAAAGTAAACTATGTACAATGTTCCAGATAAAATTATTTTTAGATATTCTAACCAACATTTATCGAAACGTGCATTTTTAATATTAGTGAATTGTGATAATGTTTGAGACCGTATATTTTATACGTATGCTAATATAATTTTTTTTCGATGTATATAATGTATAGTACGACACAAATTAGATGTAGCATCGGAAAATGCAATGGAATGAAAATAAAACCGATTACTGCCGATTTACACAACCAATAGAAATAGCTCCCTATCGCGCCATTCGACGCTATTCGTCGCTATTAATTCACGCGTCAGAGAAAGCAAGTCTATGTAAATCGACGTGTCAAATTGACGAATATATTAGATCATATGATATTACAAGTTATTACGTTTGTGCAAAGATCATATTCGCGTGAGAAATAAATATTGATAATTTGGGCCAGCGTACTTAATTCGGATGTGATCGGTTTTACGAATTTTGCCGATGCGACATCTAAGTTGTGTCGTACTATACTTAGTATGTGAAGAATGTTAAAATAAATACATAATTTTATATTCAAATTTAATCAGTAAATATACTAACTAACCTGGATTTTTTAGTGCAGACTTAAGCCTTGTCTTACAAGGTATATTTATATTATTTAAATTTTGCCAAAACACATTATTATTTTTTTCTTATCTTATAGACCTGATCCTCCATTGTCGATCAATCCAACGGAGATCTATCACAAGCACGTCGGGATGTTGCCGAACTACGCGGGACATGTTCCTGGATGCGTATTCAGGTAAGGAGTCATACTTAACGACAAGGCCAATAATAGTGCCTTATGATACCACCCTGGTTATTTTTTCATTCAGCGGATTTTCGCGGTTTCATGGAAAACCGAACTAAGTGTTTTCCAGTCCGAAATGAGTATGTAGAGCGACTGGGTTTAAAAAATATTTTACCTCTGAAAGCTCAAGTCAAATAGTTAAAATAATCATGAGTTATTTGGCCCAATAATTAATGGAGATTTTTATATCTATATATTTAAAAAAGTAAACGATAACCAGATTGTTATTTTTTGAAAATTCCTTTAACTGTTTGTCGTTTATTTATTTAGAATTACTTGTCGCCCGCGGTTTAGGGGTTGGGCGTTGGTTTTGGTATTTACCTATAAAATTGGTTTCAGCTTTTTTTTCATTCGCATATTACAAAAAATCCGTTCAAAAGTTTGGCCGTAAAACACACATAGACAAACAGATTTAGTTACGTTTGCATTTTAAATATTTTTATACATTATCAGCTCGAGATTTGAAACTCATACACACACACACATTCATTCTTTCTTTATCCTTTATTGTTTTTGTTTCTTTATGTATAATTTGCTTAAGTTCTCACATGTATAATTTAGCTTTAAGAAATAAATAATGGAAGAGCACACTGGTTCGTTGTGGCACAGGCTTTTGCTTATCACAAGAACCAGGGAATTCATTTTTATTTGTAAATATTTTTCTGAATAAAGCATATTATTATTAACTCATATCTATCTCATACCATTCAAATGTGTTATGCTGTTTTAACAATTTGCGTTAGTTAAGTTTGGATTAAGAAAATTGAGATTTTAGATTACTAATGGTTACGTGTTTTTTCAGATTTGGTAAAACGTATGGAAACGATACCCGGGACGCGAAGAGATGGCTGCGTGGGGATTTTACGTCCTGATTTTTTTTTATTATTTTGAAAATCAAATAACCATTATTTTTGATGAAATAAATTTTACACATTTCATTTATATAATGGTTTTATTTCAATAATCTCAATAATAGCATTTATATATTAAAATAACATTTTACATTTTCTGAAGAAATGCTTAAATAAAATACATCGTGTATACAATGCATAATTTATTGCTTTGTTTTTAAATAGGTATTTTGCAAAAATTGTCTAAACAGAAAATCAGGACAAGAATTAAGATGAAATGAGTGTTTAATTACTTCATTTAAATTGTATCTGATTATTTCAGAGCCTTGAATATAAATAGGAAACTTTATCAAATTCGCTTTATTATTTCGTGATAAAAAAATGTAAAACCAGTTTTTTCTGCATTTATTATCAGACAAAAGCACAAGTCCTATTTAGTTTGAATGATTAAATAGTATTTAATATCTAATTTAGACTTTTTCTGGTATTATTAACATGTATGTATAATAATCATTTCTTTATGTAGCAACTTGAGTAAAACGTAGATTAAAAAAAAAAACAAAACATTAGTAGTGCATTTTATTAACGTAACATTATTTTGTAGTAAATAAAATTTTATATAAAAATACAATTTTTTTTGTTGATGTTTATAGTCCATTCCACGAGTCGAACTCCTAGGGAATCAAATATTCGTACATCAAACGTCACGCGAATGAAATGAATGAATGAAAATGAGTATTAATTTCTATTGGGAGCTCGTTTCGTGGAATGGGCTTAAGTTTTTGACGATAACTTGGCTTAGCCTCAAGTAATATTATATAATATGTTATAGTACACTATTTATATATTATATGAGATTTTAATAAGTATATATATCACAAAGTACAAATGTAATTTTATAAAATTACTTCTTAGCGTTCCATTCCTTCAGAAGTTTTTCTGTTAACGACAGATTTTCGTCTTTCTGAAAATAAAAAATATAACATTTAGGAAAAGTGTGCAATGAATATTATGTATAAGCATGTCTTTTAATTAACAACATTTTATTATATGGTTAAATAAAGAAAAGGTCCGTGTCATCTTAACATCTATTTTCGTGTGCTCAGTATGCAATAATCTGCTTTATCGATCGAGAATGACATATCACAATGATTTGATGTTTAGATTCAAAAGTTACTAAGAGTTTGAGACTTGATGAAGGAATTAACTTGTAAACTGACGAAGCTTTTCTTACTCTGACTGTACAAATATGAACTAAAACTAGTTACTGTATTAAAATTGAGGGGTGGAAGGATGGCAAGATTTTTTTTTTAAAATAATACGTACATATCGAAAACAGTCGTGTACAAATAGCTAAGAAATTACAGTAAAAACTAATTTGTTGTAATCCATTGTGGATGAGGTACATAAGTACATTTTAACTTTGATCTGAAGCTGCAAGCTGCCTCATTGGCTAGCAGTGACTATATAGACCCTTTTTTAAGTATACTTTTTTTATGGCATAGGTTGGCGGACGAGCATATGAGTTTGAGTTTGAGTTGAGTTTGGCCACCTCATGGTAAGTGGTCACCATCGCCCATAGATAATGACGCTGGAAGAAATATTAAATATTCCTTACATCGTCAATGTTCCACCAACCTTGGGAACTAAGATGTTATGTCCCTTGTGCCTGTAGTTACACTGGCTAACTCACCCTTCAGACCGGAACACAACAATACTGAGTACTGTTATTTGGCGGTAGAAAAACTGATGAGTGGGTGGTAACTACCCAGACGGGTTTGCACAAAGCCCTACCACCAAGAACCTACTTTTTGTTTTAACAATTTTTATTTCTCTCATTCACTTTTGCAGATAAAATATTATTAGTAATTTTTATATGCTTCTAATAAAATTCAATCATAATTCTTTTTTAAATTTTGGCCAAGAACTAACTTCAGAGAGGCAAAGTTAAAATAAACATGTGTTAATGCATTTAAGTGCGTATAGTACGACTCACATTCGATGTAGCATCGGAAAATGCAATGGAATGAAAATAAAACCGATTACTGTCGATTCACACAACAAATAGAAACAGCTCCCTATCGCGCCATTCGACGCTATTCGTCGCTACTAATCACGCGTCAGAGAAAGCAAGTGCATGTAAATCGACGCGTCAAATTGACGAATATATTAGGTCATATGATATTACAAATTATTACGTTTGTGTAAAGATCATATTCGCATGAGAAATAAATATTGATAGTTTGGGATAGCGTACTCAATTCGGGTGTGATCGGTTTTACGAATTTTGCCGATGTGACATCAAAGTTGTGTCGTACTATACTTTGTCTAACATGTTACCTTAATAAAGCAGAATCTTGCGAAGTCCTCGCCGAGATGTTTGTGCCCCTCCGAGTAGAAAGCCGAGGGCGGTATTGTTAGCACGCCGGCCTCTTTCGCGAACTTCTTTGTGAATCTGTAATCCTTGTACTTGTCTGTCTCCGATGTAAGATCTATTTTATTTGCTGAAATTGTACGAAGACATTTGTATATTGCAACCATGATTATATATAAACATTAAATTAACTATAAAAGTAAGGTATAAATTTCAATTTTAACTGGTTTCAAAGACCAAGAGATAGAACTACCAATATCAATAATATTTTTAGGATATTCTTATTGGATTTAATGAAATTATATTCAGAAATAATTTCAATACTAACGATAATTTGGAAAAGTCAAAAAATATATTGGGGAGGTAGACTTACAAATATAGGTTGTGACAAGTTATATAAACACATACTTTTTCTCTCTATCATAAGCAATTCGACATTCGAAAGAAGGAGACAAACATATACAACAATACAATTAGAAAACTATTCTAGCGGCAAGATACGATGGCCGTTTTGACACATTAAAAAAGTGATGTGAAATATAAATTAATTATCGATATAATATATTCAAATCTTTGTTTTTTTGCAAGTATAAATTATCAAAGTTTTTGTTGCAAGTAGTATCTGATTAAAAAGGTTTAATAAAAAAAAAATATAAAATAATAAACATATAAATAAAATAAAATAAAATAAATAATTTATAAAATAGATAAAATATTTACTGTCAACACAAATATAACACCGACTACGAGGTCGAGTGTGAGAGTGTGACGTACACGTTTACACAAAAAAAAGTTATCTTCGCGGTACCCTAATATTTATAGTTTAGAAATCACATTTGATAAATTTTATGACTATAGTTTGTTCGCGTTAAGAATGCAGTGAGTTGTCATTGTTTAGCGACTTTACTCCGCCCTCTGACCAATCATATCTTTTTAACAGCAGGGTGAAGGTGTATGCATATTTGTGTTAAAATTCCAACAAATTATATTTGTTTTAAAGACTAAGTATAATTAATGTAAAAAATACACATTAAAATAAAAAATCGAATCGGGGTGTTTAATCAACAAAATTCTTAACACTATGTACAATCGTTTGCGAATCTTGCCATCGCGATGTAGAAATTTACATATGTTGACATAACGTCATCGGTTACATTAATTATTACGTGTACAGCTTGAATAAATTAAATATAAATATATAAATAAACAAAATTTAAATTATAAAAATAAAAATATCAGTTAATAATTAATTAAATGTGAACTTGACTTTGTAATTTGAAAAGATTTGATTGGTCAAACGGAGTCAGGCCGGTAAACAATGACAACTCACTGCATTCTTAACGCGAACAGACTATAACTGCACGTCACTATTGACAATAAAGAACAACAATTTGCTCCTTTGATGTAACTATTTATTAAATACGAAACTTCATGAGCGGGCAAACGTCAAAACGGCCATCATAGCGTGCCGCTACTATAGTTGGTGTCAATTAATTATTAGAAACAGCCTTACCAAGCTTCGACCAATCGGCTACAATGAAGTACCCTCCGTCTGGCACGGTGGGATTGAAGCCGTTTTCTCGCAGCACTTTAACTAAGTAGTCCCGTTTGGAGATGAGCTCTTTAGCGAGGGACACAAAGTAGCACTCCGGTGTGTTGATACGAGCCAGTTCATACTCAAATGATCGGGCGACTGCTTCCTGTAATTATATTTTTTAATTAATTATACATATATAGATATGAAATGATTTTGGGGTGAGGAAATCAAAAAAATTAAAAGTTTCAGTTGTACGCTTTCTGAAGATACATTTTTCGGTTTTATTTAACGAATATCGCCATAACTATATATTTAAATATGTATGTATATGTATATTTAAAGCAGATTCAATTATTACAATGGACAGATATTGTGAAATATTTTATACTGTCATAGTAAATACTCATAAGGAGCAAGCAAAAGTGAGAAAGTGAAAAACCTTACTTAGTACATAATATACCTATGTACATAGCTCTTACCTAAACTACAAGTTATGTTTGGATATATAAAAAATGATTACATATTTGTTTTACGAAAAGCGTCTCGATAGATTGAGCAAATTAAAACTAAGTTCCATTCTACGAAAGGAAATCCCAAAGGGAATTACTGCCCTTTCGTTATAATATTTTAATGTGCTTGACCTTTATTAGCCAAATTATTTCTTAGTATTGTCTTACATGCCGGACCAATAACGGGCTAATACTTTATAGTACGACACAACTTAGATCTAGCATCGGCAAATTCAATATAACTGATTACTGCCGATGCCAACCAATAGAAATAGCTCCCTATCGCGCCATTCGACGCTATTCGTCGCTATAGATTCTCACGTCAGAGATAGCAAATGCATGTAAATCGACGCTTCAAATTGACGAATATATTAGATCATATGATATTACAAGTTATTACGTTTGTGTAAAGATCATATTCACATATGAAATAAATATTCATAATTTGGGATAGCGTACTCAATTCGGATGTGATCGGTTTTACGAATTCTGCCGAAGCGGCATCTAAGTTGTGTCGTACTATACCTAGGAGTTCGACTAATGGAATGGACTAAAAATGTGTTTATTTGTATGTATTTTTTTTATTTTCTACATCCACAGGCACAGATGACCGTGCCTTTTTTTACATTTTATATTAAATTACATTTTGGCGTTTTATATTTTATACTTTTTTGGAAACCTGCATGTGACAAATTTCATAGAAATTCTGCCACATGTGTATTCCACCAACCCATTGGAACAGCGAGGTGGAATATGTTCCAAACCTTCTCCTCTAAGGGAGAGGAGGCCTTTAGCCCAGCGTTGGAATTTACAGGCTGTTGTTGTTGTTGTTGTATGTATTACCTGTACAGGAGTGCAGCATGTGTAGACACAGTTCTGATGTACAACTTGAAGGTTCCTCATAAGGTTGGCAGGCCCATAGGCCCAGCCTGTCTTCCAGCCAGTAACGGAGAAGGTCTTACCAGCTGAACCAATTGTGATTGTCCGTTCCCACATACCGGGCATTGCAGCTGGAAACGAGGCATTTGCAAAATAATATATTATATATACAAGAGTCGGATGGCCCAGTGGTTAGAACGCGTGCATCTTAACCGACGATTGCGGGTTCAAACCCAGGCAAGCACCGCTGATTCATGTGCTTAATTTGTCTTTATAATTCATCTCGTGCTCAGCGGTGAAGGAAAACGTCGTGAGGAAACCTGCATGTGACAAATTTCATAGGAATTCTGCCACATGTGTATTCCACTAACCCGCATTGGAACAGCGTGGTGGAATATGTTCCAAAAAAACCGTCTCCTCAAAGGGAGAGGAGGCCTTTAGCCCAGCAGTGGGAATTTACAGGCTGTTGTTGTTGTATATGCAAGATACCAAACTCCACTACATAGTATAAAACAAAGTCGCTTTCTCTGTCACTATATCCCTGTATGCTTATATCTTTAAAACTACGCAACGGATTTTGATGCGGTTTTTTTTTAATAAATATCGTGATTCCAGAGGAAGGTTTTTTAATACATGGACAATTTAGTAAAGAATATCTGATAATTTTAGAAGTTAGTAATTTTGTGTCGTAAATAAATCAATTCTGTAGTATATTTAGTATCTGTGTTGCAGCCGTGTAAAGCCGGGGCGTGTCGCTAGTATATTATAAATTACAATAAGAGAAATGTTGAAGACATTGATATATATCAAAGTTGAGCCGGTACATTTGGCTAGGTACCCCAGTCAAATTAGGGGTTTCACCCCGGAATGAAAGATAATAAACTGTGAATTGGTATAAACCTTTGTTTTGTCTTTCTTAATTTTGTCTCAAAAGTCACGAGTGCTAACGTGACCGCGTCTTAAGATATTGAAGGTCAAAGGTCATAAAAATCGTTTTTGCGTGAATGTGCTTTCTATTGCTTAAATTTGCACCTATATTATAAACGTCATTTTTATACGTTCAACCGTTTTTGCGACATAACGCGAAGAGAGCGCCTTGCAGCCAATGTTTTCTTCATGACTAATTTAATAATTATATTTTTTTAGTAGATAATTAACGTTACCGTATCACACGCTTGATCTTTTGACCCATTATATGTCTGTAAAATACACCAATTTACGTTGGTCTATAGAAGCAAGGAGGTACAACCCACCCGAGGGTCAAATTAATTTGATACACAATTGGTAACAAAATTGGTCACTCTTATAGAATTTCACTCACCAATCCTGATATGTTTGTTGGATTCATAGACCATCCATTCGTATACTTCGTCGGAGAGACACAAGACGTTGTGCTTTTTGCACAGGTCTGCGATTGTCTCCAATTCCTGTGCTGTGAACACTTTGCCGAGTGGATTGTGAGGGGTGTTTAGAATCAACATTTTCGTTCGGCTATTGAATAATGACGAAAGCTCTTGTTCGTTGAGGACCCAGTCCGCTGATGTTAGTTGTCCTCCAGTGGATTTCTGTGCACATGACACAATTCTCAAAATAACTAACCAATACAATTCTTATTAGCATAAATACTTTTTATTACTTATTTATTCTGCACAAACCTACCAGTCCGAAATTCTAAATATCTTTTTATCTATCTTTCGCTGTGTTTTTGAAGCCTGTTCTTTCCCAGATTTATGGTACATAAATGTTTCCTATTATATTTAACAAAAAAAAAACCGGTCATTTTGTGTGTGTGTTAACCTATGTCTGCATATGAGTATTTATGTGTGATCATTTAATTGAATGAAGTATGTTGATCTATATATAAATTATTTATGTTTTTAATTATTCAATGTGACTTAAAATCGACACACTCTATCATTGTCAATTTCTAATCTTCAGTATACTACTGATTGAACGCTCAAACAGTCGATTAAGCCAATAACAATATACAAATCAATAAGAATATATTTTTGCTGACCCTTGCAGAGAAAATCATGAAAGTACCTATTAATCTCTCTCACAGAAAATAAGGAATCTTTAATATCAGACTTACTGCTCATGGGTGCTTTTTCATAGCCCAATGTGATTTCAAACCGAATTCTAACTAACTTCTTCTAACTTTCAGTATACTACTGATAGAATGTTGGAACACCAGATTGAGCCAATAACAATAAACAAATCTATAAGAGTATATTTTAGCTGACCTTTGTAGAGGTAACCATGAAAGTACCTATTAAACTCTCTCGCAGAAAGTAAGGAATCTTTAATATCAGACTTACCGGTTTTAAAGCGATGAACTTAGGAGTACCGCCTGCTGATCTGATCATGAAATCATAGCAGTCGAAGAAGGGTTCAATAACAATCACCTCATCTCCCTCTTCCACGTGACCTGGAATATATTTTATTAAAATAATTATATATAATATATTTTACTTGGTGGTAGGGCTTAGTGCAAGCCCGTCTGGGTAGGTACCACCCACTCACCAGTTATTCCACCGCCAAACAACAGTGCTCATTATTGTTGTGTTCCGGTTTGAAGGGTGAGTGAGCCAGTGTAACTACAGGCACAAGGGACATAACAACTTAGTTCCCAAGGTTGGTGGCGCATTGACGATGTAAGGATTAGTTAATATTTTTTACAGCGTCATTGTCTATGGGTGATGGTGACCATTTACCCGTCCACCAACTTATACCATAAAAAAAAAAAATGTTTTTATCAATTTATGAGCAATGAGTTTGCACTATTAGGCTCTGACCTGAATAGATAAAATATCCATTGAGATAAATTATATTTACATATATTGATTAAAGAAGTTACTCTAACATCAAAACAACTATAAAAAATAGATAAAGTTAGATGTTTCATAATTAATTACATGTATTACAACTTACATGTATTATATGTATAACTTCACATATTTACTTATCAAAAGTAATTCTATTTTTTTTATGAAAGGAAACATTTTCCAATCTATTGGGTGTAATATGTAAAGGAAATCTCATATGTCATTGACCATGATATCTATTAATATATGTTCAAATCAAATCAAATCAAAGTAAACTCTATTCAAGTAGGCCTTTACAAGCATTTTTGAATCGTCATTTTACAATTAAGTGAAGCTACCACCGGTTCGGAAAGTTGATTCTACTGAGAAGAACCGGCAAGAAACTCAGTAGTTACTCTTTTTTAATATTTAAAAAATACAGAGTCATGTTAGTTGTACCTGTTATTACTAAAATTCATCGTATTTGAAATTGGAACATCGCAATATAATGGTACAATGTTTTGCAGTAAAATAATTAAAGAGAGGTGGGTTTAATTTGTTACTATGTGTTGTATATATAGTAGGTATGTTTTATATAAACTATACTGACCTAGAATTGCAGAAAACAAAGCCTCATAAGCACCACTCGTCACTAGTATTTCATTAAATGGATCTAATTCTCTACCAATCAGTGGGGAGTACACTTTAGCTAGATTTTGAACTAGCCGGGGATGTCCCTGAAAAGGAACAACAAGTTAAGTAATAATCTATTTTTATTTAAATAAAGCAAAAGCTCTTAATTCATGTATCCTTATCCGGTGAAACACTAAAGCACAAAAGTTTAAAGATTTTACTTCATTAAGTTACTTTATAATGTTATTTTTAAAAATCTTTAAAAGTCCCAATTGGATACTTTATACAAAAATTATTTAATACAATATTGCAATATTGTAAATGCATGGAAATTCTAAACATTATTTATTTATTGTAAAAGTTACACCATCGACTTAAATCCTAAACATTTAAAAATAATATTTAATATGGGTCAGTTTCCAGGTGATACATCTTTATAGGTGTATAATTGTTTATATATTACTTGGAAATAAAAAGAGCACCATACATTTATTTTATACTCACAAATCCTCTCGTGTACTGATTAAGTAATGGATTATCACCCACAGGTATTTCTGAGAGTGCCTTGGTGACATGTTTGGGTGCATGGTAGTCTGGGAAACCTTGTCCAAGATTTACAGCTGGTTTGTAATCAGCGGCTAACTGGATGTACTCAACCCTTTAAAGGAAATAGTTGATTTTATCATCAATAATTTTTATTGCAGTTACAAATATTAATTCTTATAACATCATTAGTCATAATTTTAAATAAGTGGATTGGTAAAGCTCATTTTGTTCAGTGATTAGGATCAGAGTTCAGTTATGTGGATAATCTTAATGAGAGAATTTCACAATATGAAAAAAAATACATATTTAAGTAAGCACTGTTTGCTGTCTATATGCTAAATTTGTGTTTATATCTCATTCTTAACAGAATGGTATGAAAAAATTTTAAAAGCTTTTTATATTTATTAAGACTTCAGTTTAGTGGCAGGCTCCAAGTTTCTATATTAACAAGACATACCTGGTAATTAAGTTTTACAGGAATTTTACAGAATAATATTATTAATTTATGGGGTACAATTATTTTAGAGTAATTTTTTTTGTGTCTCAATCTGATTTCAAATGTATGTCCATTCTATTGCGTAACATCTGACACATGTTTGAATACACATAAAATGTGTTATAAAAATAGCTTTCGCACAACACGATAGAAAGATTTCGTAATGTGACTTACCAGACACTCTTTTCGCCGGCTCCGTAGCGGGCAGGCAATTTAAATTTACTATTCATTTCTGAAGTACTTTTTCCTCGACTGATAATTGTATTCGACTGTTTAAAACATTTAATGTTTATCGCTGCATTCAGAAGACCTCTCCACCTAAACATGATAAGGCAGATTGTAATATTCAAATGTATGTACTATCTCAATGTAAATACAAGCTAAACTGTCAAAGCGAGAGAAATTACTACATTATCGTATGGTTGTATTAACATAAGTAATATAATCGCTCGAAAGACAATTTACATAGCTCCTGATAACATACAATTCCTTTTTTTTTTATTGTCTTTACCTAGATTAATAATAATATTTATGTGTCGAAAGTCAGTGATAACGAACTGTCAGATAAAGACATGTACAATTGTCAGATAAAAGTCATCATGAAGTTTCTGAAGTTTGTTTCCGTTTATAAATTGTGGTAATTTTAATTTTCAATATCAAAATCAAATATATTTATTCAATATTTATAGAAATGTAATAGGTACTTGCTTATTGAGTATTAAAAATCCACCGTTTCGGAAATAACGCCTTGAACTTAATCAATTAATTTTCGGAAGGTTGAGCAAATTTAAAATGAAATAATAATTTGGATTATCGTAATTAATTTAACCAGTGTTTTACTAACATACGCATAAACAAACACTTTTCAATAATTTTAGTTATAATTAGAACACATTAATGTATAACACATTAACTAAGCAATGCGCTACGGGCGCGCTTCCCGCGTATAGCTTATTGGTATGTTCAAGTCCGGTGCTTACTAGAAACTTTCGGCTTTAGTCAAAACGTCAGCCAATTTTGACTGCAACCGAAGCTGGCTGATTTCGAAGTCCATTGCTCTATAGAAATAACGGGCTTATTATTACCGGGCTTTTAGACCCAGTTCTTAGGCCTAGCTGGCTATTTCTCAGAAAAATAAATATCAGCTTTTTTTATTAGTCGCCCGCCCCACCTCGTGCGGCTGTAATACGGATACTAAATATACTACAGAATGTATGTTATGTCATTATATACAAAGTCTTTTTATCATTAGACAGTATAAACCGCTATATCCTATATGCTTATATGATATGTTGTAAAGGGCCATATTCAAATGTGTTAACACAAATTTGGAAGTCATTTAGTTTGCTTATTTAGTTCTTGTATTTTTAGCAGAAATTATATATTGAGTACACTGTGAAGAGAAACGAGCGAATTGTTAAACTTTAGCGACAAAGATAACAAAAAGTGTTTTTTTTTTCATAAAATATAATAATATAGAGTGTAAACGTCCATAAAAATATCCATTAATCTTACTTTTTGTGTATTATAAAGCGCGAACTTTCATCGTCAGCGATGGAGCTTCAAAAGTTTATAGAAGCTTAACAAAGCGAGCTTTGTAGGTGAAGTTCAAAAGATATTATGTGGTTAGCGATTTTTAAGAGGCGTTAGCATCCTTAGTAGTTTAGGTATCATTTTTAAAGCTATTTAAGGCATTATATTTAACCGTTGGGAAATATTTTGGAGCATCTCTATTTAAAGTTCTTGATTATTTGAATACTAGCGATCGTTCCTGGCTTCGTATGGATGCAATAATGTTATTGAATGTACTACATAATGTCTTTATTATGTTATACAACGTTCACATATTTTTTGTTATTTGACAATAAAAACCACGAAGTCCCTGAATTTTAATATTGTAATACTTGCTGAAAGGGCTGATCTGTATAAAGATATATATTTAAGGTACTTAATTGGATAAGGACTAACGCTGTATTGCTTAAAATCTCTAAAAAGAAAACAAAATTTTATACTATGAAGTGATATAACAACCTGGCTTATAAAAGTTATTTAGTAAATCATTATATGTTTATGTAACATCGTGAAGATTGTGACATAGACACATAGATTTTTGTCTTTTCAACCGACTTCAAAAAGGTGGAGGTTATCAATTCGTCTGTATTTTTTTATAACTTTTAAAAATAACTATATCTAACTACGTTATATAATCTTAAATCGTCTTTTCAGTCGTCTAATATTTTTCATTTCATTTTACATAGGAGGACCTCAAAAAATATATTGAATACGCATTTATTTTTAAAATAGCTTTTTCTTTGAAGGCGGTTTTTCTTTTTGTTAAAATTTTTATTTACTGTAATTTTACATTCGAAGAAGAAGGAGACATATCATCATTGTTTTTCAATGTTTAAAATATTTTCATAATTACGAAATATAAGGATTATGAATATTAGAAAATTAATTCTCACTCTTGAGAAAACAGTAAACCACAGGGAAGACCCACGCTGCGCTCGCAATAGAATCTCGTATAAAGTTGCAAATACGCTCAGAGAATGAATCGAGTTTAACGAATACGTTGACTAAGTTCGCAGTTTCTAAGTTATTTATACTTGTCCTTGTGCGGCTTTGAGGTACGTGTCAGATGCAGGTTACAGCTTCGGAATTATATGCTTTTAAAACTTATGAGAATTATTATTTATAGGTTGTGTGCTGTTTTGACTGACTGGCAAATGATAGTATTTTGTCAAGACTATCCAAATATATTGGCACTGTCAGAAGCGTTAATGTAAGTGAGCTAATGCAAGTAATGTAATCAATCATTATATTGCCAAAGCGCCACCAGCTTTGGGAGCTGAGAAGGTTTTTTTTTTTATGGAATAGCTGGCGGACGAGCATATGGGCCACCTGATGGTAACTGGCCACCATCACCCATAGACAATGACGCTGTAAGAAATATTAACTATTCCTTACATCGTCAATGCGCCATCAACCTTGGGAACTAAGATGCTATGTCCCTTGTGCCTGTATTTACACTGTCTCACTCACCCTTCAAACCGGAACACAACAATACTGCGTACTGTTGTTTAGCGGTAGAATATCTGATGAGTGGCTGGTACCTGCCCAGGCGGGCTTGCACGAAGCTCTTCCACCAAGTAAACCTACGTCCGATACGTTTATTCTGCCCTTAACAACACTGGCTCAACAAAACAATACTAAATAGTATTGTTTAGTGATAAGAAAGTGTCTACCCAAAGCTCAAGAACAAATTGTTTCACTTAAAATATGAAATTCTTATTATTCAATTCGCTTTTCTAAACTGGTAACATTAACAATTAAAGTTCGAAGGAAGCGTTAATTTCCTTGTTTTACAAATATTCGTTTCAAGTAATTTATTAGATGAAGTTTAAATCGAGATGTCTGAAATGTAACACAGCTGAAGAAAGTTTAAAATTAAAACGCGTCTTAAGATATTTTGTAGAATATTGAATTCATAAATATTTGTTTCGTTGTAATAAAGTTTGTTTTTTTTTTTACTTGAGTGTTTGATTTTCAAGATGTTTCTTGAATTTTCTCTGCAACAAAAATATGTTAAGTTAAAAGAGAAAAAGTCATAGCCACATAGAATAATAAAACAACAGCTTATAATTTTGTTCAAAATTTCTACTGAGAAGTTACTTTTAGGCTATTGAAGGTAAAATAGGACTTAAAAAAGCTAAATATTAAACAGATATAGTTTGGTTACATGTATGTAAATACATATGCTATTTATTTATATTCAGTTGGTCAGTTCTGTGTCATGTCACAAAAAAGTCTCGGACTGGCTCCAAATATAACAATAACTATGTTATATAATCGTAAATCGACTTTTAAGTAGTTTAATATTTTTCATTTCATTTTACTTAGGACTCTAAAAAATAATTTTATTTTTCTATTACTTTCTAGTGCATATTTATTTGTTTTAAAATAGTGTTTTGTTTGAAGTCGGTTTTTCTTTTTGTTAGAATTTTTATTTATCATAAGTTAACATGACGAGGACTAACACCTGTCGTTTTTAAAAAAGAACATTTAGTTATATGTTCTTATACTACTTATTATTTTTTATTCATTTTCTAATTACAAATCTAACAAATCCGCTGAAACTTGTATAAAGGAATGGGAGAATATAGAAAGTTCAAGATGTTATTACCGAGTTTTGAACTTGTTAATGAATACTCATAACTTATGCCATCCCTAAGTTTGCCCTTTTTAAATGTTGACTAACATTAACTTCTGTTTTTGTGTTAATAAAACTTTAATTATTTTCCAAGCAACATCCCTATCAAAGTTTGTGAAATTTATGATAAATGACGGTCATAAAACAAACGTTATTAATTGTACTTAATTTATTGTTGACTTCAAAGAAAACTTTTTATTGAAAGCGGTTTGTCAATAATGAATTTGATAAATAACACAAATGGTTACTTATTTATTTAACTTTTTTGAAATGGTATAGGAAATCGATAATAATTATTGTTGTCGCTACGGTTTTTGAAGTGGGCAAAATTATAAAAAAAAAAGAAAACATTGGCGGGAATTTAAACTGGCTCTCGATAGAATACGCTGAAACCAGGAACATTGTGATAAATTTAATTATATTTTTAGAACCAGAAGAAGTAGGTTAACCTCTAAAACAATTATCTTTAATTTAAAATAACAATTAATCTACCACAATAGAAAAACATTTAGTCTACGGCACAAAAAAATCGGCATTTGACATGGCTAACAATTAAATAAGAAAATAATTGAATTATGTAGATTTCAAGATGCTGATTCAGAATAACTATGTCAATTTACAAATTAAACATTATAAATATTTTTATTTCTTAAAAATAAATAAGTTTAAATTTTGCATCTGTGCAATAACAAAACTCAAACGGCTCACTAGACAATCAGGACGCGTGACGTCACGATTCAATAAACAAACAAATCTTGTTTGGTCTGTCAAACAAATTTCACTGTTACTTTTGTACGGTGGTGTTATTTTATTAATAATTTTGTGTTGATTTTATTAGTTATTCAGTCAAAATGCAAGTGGAGAAAGACTTTATAAAAGCTGATAGTGCTAATCTGCCAAAAGTTGATTCGTTTATGATTGCAAATTTCTTTGCATCAAACCCGGACTTCTGTTCTGCAGAATTTAGAAACGTGAAAACGTCAGTGTATATGTTGTTATATATATATTCATAATTTTCTAATTCAATCGATGTCCTTAGCCTTAAAATTTTGATATTTTTTGTCATTATTTACTTTGTTGGTTATGTATGTCAAAAATATATTTTGGGTTATATTGCGGTAGGTAATAATTTATAATTAACTGAAGCAGTTTTAAAATGCAAAAAGTGTCTATCAAAATATAACTACTAATACATTAATGCGTAACATGGTCTGCTGACCATTTACAATTTTTTTTCATAATTATTTTATTGAAATATTTCTATTTAAAGATCATCAAGACAGTCCTATGGTGATGATGTTATTGGTTATGTTCAATTAAAACGTGACCACACTCTGTGCACAGTGAAATGCAGAATATGCCCTGAGCATAAAGTTCGTCAGACATGATATTCTGTTAGCATGGTTATAGATGAAAAAGTAAAATAAAAAAATATTTATCATTATAATACCAGTATTATTACTAAATAAATGAATAATACTCACATCAAAATGGTCCTCGCAAAAATAAATTGAAGATTTAGGTGATACAGTGGACGGATCGCGTCGTGCTAATTGCAGCCACTTTTTACGAAGAGGCCCCGATTGTGGCACATGAATAAATAATTTATTGGGATTTTTTATTGTTGTACTTGTACAGCAAGGAACTGTGCAAACTTTGTATGATGACGAAGCCATTTCTTCGAGATTTCAAGAAAAACAAGAGAAAAACAGTTTACACAGGATCATTCACTTAACTGTTTATTGAATCATGACGTCACGGCCTAATTTGTCACGTGACTTGCTGTTTTGGAGGGAATTTTGAATCGTATTATTTAAAATGACTGTTTTTGTTATAAATTAACTTTAAAAACGAAATAAACAATTATTAAACGTATCTTTAATGTCCTAAGAATACAATAAAATACTTTTTATAAAATTGTCAAACACCCAATTATATTCGTGATCTCAATGTGTCAATTACGAATCTCACGCCTCATTTTTTTTTTTTTAAAGGAAAGTTGTGTGACTTGACGCAGATGTTGCTTGTTTATTACAACAGTATATACTATATTATTTCCTTAATTTGAATAAAGAAGAACGTTATTAATTAAAATCAAGAGTTATCTTTCAACAATTAATTAACAAAAAAAACTTTAGCTTGCATTATTTCAATTTATATTTGAATAATTCAAATGTTATGTTATGAGAGTCGAGATGGCCCAGTGGTTAGAACGCGTGCATCTTAACCGATGATTGCGGGTTCAAACCCAGGCAAGCACCGCTGATTCATGTGATTAATTTGTCTTTATAATTCATCTCGTGCGCAGCGGTGAAGGAAAACATCGTGGGGAAACCTGCATGTGACAAATTTCATAGAAATTCTGCCACATGTGTATTCCACCAACCCGAATTGGAGCAGCGGGGTGGAATATGTTCCAAACCTTCTCCTCAAAGGGAGAGGAGGCCTTTAACCCAGCAGTGGGAATTTACAGGCTGTTGTTGTTTTTGTTTGTATAAAAAACTAAAGTAATTCTTAATTTTATTCAATATTATAAAAACTACTTCGTTTGTTAGTTACAAGTGCACAGATAAAAAATATTAGTAAGGGGAATGACAAATAAAAATATGAATGTAATAAAAGTAGTTAACGTATTATACAGCCTATAAATGTGCCACTGTAATTGGGTTAAGGCCACCTCTCATCTTGAGCTTGTGCATCCTTCCTCGAAGTATAATTAAAGAAAAAAAAATCTTACCAACGATGTCTCGTACCTCATCTCGTTATATTAGCAATTTTATTTGAAAAAAAGTGTTATTCGTTTTTTGAAAAATAAAATCTGAGGTTAATTTTGTTCTGTCCGTTACTTAATTTGGTTTGTATTTATTATGAGTTTCGTGGTTTCACCTGCGTTTAAATTTGATTATAGACACGTACTTCCTTTATCCAATCAAAACGTGATCTGTACTTCTCTAAAGCTGGCCCGATCGTTAGTGTGGCTGCATGATCTTTATGGCTGTATCAGGAAGTTATTTAGCTTGAAACCAGGTTAATAATCGGGCTATTCCCGTATCATTGACGGACGTGACAATATCATTTACTTGGTGGTAGGGCTTTGTGCAAGCCCGTCTGGGTAGGTACCACCCACTTATCAGTTATTCTACCGCCAAATAACAGTACTCAGTATTGTTGTGTTCCGGTTTGAAGGGTGAGTGAGCCAGTGTAACTACAGCACAAGGGACATAACATCTTAGTTCCCAAGGTTGGTGGCCCATATGCTCGTCAACCTATAATATATAAAAAAAAGCACTTAATGGCGTCAACTTAATATTTAAACCTTACCCTGTACTGTTAGTGAAGTATTTGCGATTGAAAAATTAAAAAAAAAAAAAACCAAAGAGGTTTTATATTATTTTAATATTCATATTGTCATGTTTAAAAGCCCGCTTATTGTACATATTATATAACGATATAAACACAACCCTTAGAAATTATTGACATCGACTATCTACACTGCATGTCATATTCAGCTACATGAGTCTGACTAGCTTTATACGCTTCAATAAACCTCACATTATTGTGATTACCAGTTGCAATATGGCGTCTTAGATGAAATGTACTCAATGATTCTTGAGATTCATTTTTACTAGAAAAGAAAAACCGGAATACGTTTACTGCAAGGATCGATTTGCTTTGAATTTATTTTTAGTTTTGATTTTGTCTAAAACTTTTTGGTACCAAAATATTGTGTTGTTTAATTACTAATTATATTATAACTTGAAATAAAACTAGTTATAATGGATTTGAATCGCGTATATTAATTATTTTTAACATTTTTTTGTCTACCCCTGACCACGAACGCTGTAAAGTGCTCGGAACGTCGGGATGTTAAAAATAATTAATAAACGCGATTCAAATCCGTTATAACTAGTTTTATTTCAATGTGTAATCGCGAAAATTTAAGACAACATTATATTATAACTTGTGTATTACTACGGAGTTCCGTAAAGCATGGATCATAGATCCTGCTATACCATAGACTGTCAAGTCTTATGGCTTACTGTCAAGTCAAATATTAAATCAAAGACTTTTTAGATATAGACAATTTGACTGATTGCTATATACCTAATAATATTTTGCTTCTTGAGATATAGACGATCCTTTTTAATGAGGTTATTGACCTAAACTTTGATAGCTCTATGTAAACGATAGTACGGTCATAATATGAAAAGATCAGGAGATCCATGAAATAAAGTGATCTTGTAGCGGTTAATAACAGATTCGAACTATTGAAGATCAGATAAAAATTGTTATACTCAAGTGAAATGATTTACAATAAAGCATTTGAGGATCGTTCATATTTCAAATCTATCGCTGCTTTTGAAAGCAGTTTTCTTGCTACAAGAAATAGCAAATATATTGCAAAATTGCTCTTTTTAGGGAACCAGATTACAATTATTGTTCAATCAGTCCTGTCATGGAAACCGAACCTAAATTCAGCCGTTTCTAACGAAGTCAATTCGTTTCATGAAAAATAAGATTTATTGACCACACTTTGTGACCAAAAATATATGATTACGGTCAAAGCTTTTAAGATCACGAGCTAGATTTGCGTTTGCAATATTAAGTACAGCCACGATAACTGTAATAATAGCGATAATATCATAAGAGTTCACACCAGGCCTAATATTTTATGTCCTAAGGTTTATGGGTATTGTATGGGTACCGGTGTGCAGTTAATTGTTTTTTTGAATTCCATAAAGAAAAAAATCTAGCGTATTTTTTAATATTATCCTACAGTAGGCATAACTGCCTTGTAAATAGCCCACTGCTGGGCTAAAGCCTCCTTTCCCTTTAAGCCTTTTTAAGCATATTAGGTATATAAAATTACTCTGCTCCAAAGCAATTTGGTGGACACACGCAGAAGAATATCATTGTAATTAGTCTGACACATAAACGTGCAGATATCCTCATGATGTTTTCTTTTATCATGCAACACAATATTAATTATGTTTATAGATAAGGCGCATGAAATTACATTAAGAAGAAGGCACATTTAGTCGTACTTCTACGACAAAATTTTTATGTGCCTTATCTATTAAGATAATTCATATTGTGCTGCATGATAAAAGAAAACATCATGAGGAAATCTGTATGTTCATGGTTTGAATTCGTCGTTCGCAATCGTCGATTAACACGTTCGTTGCATTACGAGATCTATCAGATCTCTTGCAGGACTTTTGTATTGTGCGTTGAACATAATCGTGTTGTTTCACTCCTTGCGGGAGGATCTAACGTGTAAAGTTCTTTAAGTATGAGTAGGACAAATATACATATTTACTTCCTACTAAAAGATGAATTCAAGGACATTAAAAAAAAAATTAGAGATGGATTAGGTCCCTAACGCACAGTACTGTAATTATTTTCATTCCTTGCGTTAGGAGATATGTCGGTACTCGTGGAATCGTAGGCCTCGTAGACGCAAGAGAGTGAAGGTGGGCGGCGCGGGCGCTGCGTGACTCGTTTTAGTGTTGTCGCGCGCACGTTTGCGAAATAACACTCGCGTATATACCTACGTGTTGATTATCATTTTTGTTATACAATGAGTGCTTTTTAAAGAAAAAAGTGTAAAAAATCTATTAATTTTGGTGAAATTTACAACAAAAAATCAACGCCGGATTATACTGCTGCATCGTCCAGTAAAATAAAAATTTTGGAAAATTTTTAAATTTGCCCTCCATTGGCTAATAATGACAGTGATTCTGATTATGAAATATTTGAAGCCCCTAAAAAGAAAATGATGAACCTTTCTACGTTGGAGCACACGCAGCTAAGAAATGAAAATAATATATATATCAGTCCATGTACTGGAAAACGATTTAGTGTGCTTCAGAATACGATATCCAGTCCAAAAAGTAGTAACAATAATACCACATTATTGATGACGAATACTACACCTACTATACCTACTGATCCTATGACACCTACTCGTAGATTTTGTGATTGTGGTACTGTTTCTCGTAACCGTAGTGGTTTATCTACTCCTAGCTCGTGCACACAAATGCTAACAGAAACATCCAACACAAATGCTAAAGCTTCTCCTGCCTCATTGAATGCTTTATGTACATCAAGTAGGTGCTCAATCAATGTGCCTACCATGTTTTAATGAAAAACACTTTCCATAATTATTATAATAAAACTTTTTCAATCGACAACTGAGATATTATTTTATTCCCATCACTACTTACTACACATATTGAACTATCTTCCGTTGCGGTACGAGATACAATCGATATCATATTTTTTTTTGGTATTTGTAGTTTATTCAAATGTCATAACTGCGTGCGAACCTAGCAAAATATAAAGCAATAGGCTATCTTTCACACACAAAACTTCTAAATATATTTGATTGTTTTTTTGGAAGATATAAACTATTTTGATAACTGTATCTTTAGGAGACCGATTAGGTCTCAAACGCACCAAATGGTAGGTTAGTTTGGAGATCTTTTAGGTCTCCAAAGCACCAGCTGAAAGTTTTTTGAAAGTGATGGCGCAGGGAACGTGTTAAGATGATTATTTGCCGGCATTCTAACAACTAGTCCATCTCGACTCTAGATCCTATCGAAATAAAATAGCTTATTTTAGATTCCATTTTCTCCTCCATAGAACCTTACCTTTTATTTCAACAAATTAACTTATACAAATGGGGGATACTTTCATAAATGAAAGCAGCGGACTACGGCGGATTTAATTTTCCTTCGAATATAAAATAATTGCTACAAAAATGTTTTACTTGAAATAAACGTGACTACACTCTTGCGAAACCTTAATAATATTTTATATTCACTTCACATATTGGTTACAAAGGTGTTATAAGAGGTTACTTTGAAGATTTCATTTAATTAAAGAATTTCGACAGAGTATACATTTTTTTTAACTGGGATTGCATAGGGATATCTTAAGCCACACAGAACATTACAACAAATGAATAAAAAAACACCACACTTATCGTAGTATTTCAAGCCGATTCGAGCTGTTAGTTCAATAATACTAGCCGATACAGTGAATAGCACCCTATCTTCATGACTTGAAGACCATGGTCAAAGGTCACTTGCCCCTGAAATACTGTATAAAACTACAACCGTTATGCAGTTTATTAGTAAGAGGATAAGTTTATTTATGTTTGTATATAATTATGGTCCTATAGAAAAAAATAGGAGTTAATATTATGATATTATCTAGAAGATATGTTGTATAATTCGGTGGTGTTTTCTCATTCTTTTTTCAAGTAATTTATTTATATAAAAAGTGATGTATGTCATATAAGAATATCATATCAAGAATATCAGGCATAATATACTTATACGATATAATATAAATGTTCAGTGGACGTAAACTTGCGCCATTTGATTGATGATTCAACTGGCCCTCGATAAAAACATTTTAAGTATGGCATTCCGTGGACAGACAGATTAATCCATATGTTTCGTCGTAATCGTGTACGAAATCCTTTAATCGAGTATAAAATTATCTTTTTCCTTCAGTTCGGAGAATGTGCGTCCGTTCTAAGCACTTAACCCGATCCTAAAGTTAATGGACTCTGATAGAATAAAATTGAAATAAAGTGAGAAATTCTTGGGTCTTATATTTATTTTGTGACCCCATTACAGGTGGCGCGAATATTGTAGGTGAGTTGTAATCATTTGCACGAGCATCTCGTTAAATAAACGAGACGGCTTTATAGGCTGTGTCAGACTTAATTGATCCACTAAAGTTCTTATGTCTATGGTAACCGTAGTAATTTTTCTAATTTGGATGAAAATATTTATATTAGAAATAAGACACGAATAACAATTTTGTTTTCTTTGTTTGTCTAGCATAAGGAAGCGGATAAGCATATGGGCCACCTGATAGTAAGTGACATCACCCATTGATAATGGCGTTGTAAGAAATATTAACCATTTCTTACATCGCCAATGCGCCACCAATCTTGGGAACTAAGATGTTATGTCCCTTGTAATTATATGTTTTATACAGTGTTGTTAATATTTTTTAACAGTGTTATTTTATAATGTATATGGGTGGTGGTGACCACTTACGTTTTCCACCTACCTATATCATTAAAACAAAATAAGCATATAGTAATAATGCAGGAACAATACTTATCGGACTTGTTAAAAATATAGGATTTTAAAAATATACATAAAAGACTTGTTTTTAAGAAATATCTTTATTATCTTATAATTAGAACAATACAAACTTAATCTAACCTGACTATACCGATGAAACAGACGTTTAAATACGAGTAACTTACAGGCTTAAATGAGTATTTCTTTGACAGATTTAAGTTTATACAGCAGCTAATACTAAAATACATACTACTAAATTAAGAATAATAACAATAGATTATAAATATTATTGCTTAGAGTGTGGTGGGATTATTCCCGAGTGAGAATGAAAGAGTTTTGATATAAATGAGTGATATACGGCCTCTTTGCTAAGAAACTTTGTACAGCGGTGAATTATGCTTATAAGCAGACTCCAGTTTCATAATGCCTCTCTTTCTGGCACCAGTTATTTTCTAGTCGCAAGAATAAGACAAAGCTTTGTGTATCTTCAACCGATATTCAATGTTAATTAGTAAGGAGTATGAGTGGATTATATTTATTCTAAAAAGTACAGTCTGATTTTACCTTACTGTAGTATTTGTTACAATCAATTTGATGAATGATACTTGATAAAACTAATGTAAATTAAATGTCAAAAAATACCTGATAAATAGGTTCACTGAAATAACTTCAAAATGAGAATGAATTTCTACAATCTAAAATTTCATAACTAAAAAAACAATTATTGCAAAATATATTTTAACGCTGATGTAAACTAGTTAGTGCTTTACACAAAGAACACATAACATTTCCACTTTAAGAGTATAATGCGAAATAAGGTTAGGCTTACATGTAACACAACTGCCAATGGAATGTACAGTCAGAGTAAGAAAACCTTCGTCAGTTTTCAAATTAATTCCTTTATCAAGTCTTAAACTCTTAGTGGCTTTTGAATCTAAACATCAAATCATTGCGACGCAATATGTCATTCTCGATAGGTAGGGCAGATTATCGCTCATATTGAGCATACGAAAATAGATCTTAAGGTGACGAACCTTTTCTTACCCCGACTGTACGTCAGATAAGTAACATCATAAACAATCACTGCTCAGAAAGCGCAGTCTTTTAAATATAAAATACGCTATCAACTAAAACTGTTGGATAATTTGGTAATGTTAGATTCAATATTATGCCCATTGAAATTGCTACGTATTAAGAAAGATTTAGAACCTGTGCTTAATTTCTGTTTCTCTGGCGACCTTGACCTTGTCCTTGGCCCTCTTGGTATTCATTGTTCGATGTCCTCTTTGAATTTTGTTGTCCCTAAGAAAAAAAATGAGTATTAGAAAATGAAACTATGATTTTTATATACAGTAGAAGTTGATTTGAAAATCCAACTGAGAAGTTGTCTAAAGATATTGATTGCCCTTTAAAGTAGCCAAAGCAATTTCTTCTAATGTCAATTTCCTTCCAAATATAGAGTATTTTAATGTTTATTGCCTGTTTCGGTCAGTGTTAGTGATTTTCGGCTTTATTACAAAAACCCTAATTACTAAATAGTGTTTCAGTCACGAAAATGTACATAACTAGTTGTAAAAATTATTTGGAGTTCCGAAGAAGGAGTCATAAATTTTAATACGTATAGATATATATCACATATATCATAAAATTATAAAAACCATTAGATTATAATCTATTTAGCGCAATTGTAAACTGTCGAAAAATTGTGAACCTTTATACAACTTACAATGAAACACATACAATGTCGATAGTTCATGATATTTCGGTTCGATAGATTATAATCTACCGAAAAGTAATGCGTTAAATTGTAAACAGTATGTTACGGTTCACAATTTATCGATAGTTCACAATCTCGCGAGATAGATTATGACCTAACGGTATTTACAATTTTACGGTGACATATATAAAACATTTCCCACCGTAGATAAAATTTTGTCCAAAGCTTGACTGGCAATGCGTTGATGGCATTAATTCCGTCTTTTGTATATGAAGTCCTTTCTGTATTTTCATTTTACATATAATAAATATACTACATCAAGAACTATGTACATACAGATGCGTAAATATATCATGACAGATTGTACATAGTCATCGTAGCGACTGGTTTATAAGCCTGCTATCAAAGGATGTTCAATGGGCTGGACCAATTTCGGGATTTGCCGCAGGTGCGCATTCATTCTGCTAATGGCTATGATATCAATATCCTGTATTCGAATAACCAAATATTCCTTTTCATGTTTTAAAACTACGACACAACACCAGATGTATATAAAGCTTGAATAAATGGTAAAAACCAAGTGCTTTTTCTACATTTGAGGAAAAAATTTGAAGCATGTTGATATAAGCGTGGAAGATTTTCTTAAACAGTTTACCTACGGGGACGAGCATGAGATGAATTAAAATTGTTTTTAAGTCTTTATTAATACATTAAAGTTAATGTTTCACCTGTTTGACATCTTCCTCCTCTTGTGGTTGGGGTGTGGTAGTTGGCACGTCACATTCCTCAGTGGGTGGTACCACACATCTTAGAGAGCGTCTGTCGAACACAAGCATAGCCGGGCAACGTTGGAGCCGGGGGTAACCACCCTGACACTGCCAGTACCTGTTGCAGGATTTTCCGAGGGGCACGTTGCCGTTGGGATCTTCATTACAGAGAGCTGGAATAATTTACACAGATTAAATATATTTAAGGCTTTAGTCAAATCATCTGATTTTTAGGATCTCTTTGGGATGTTGAAGTATTCCAGATAAGTTTGTCCTAGGAGTAAAAACTTGACAGGAGGGATGGTTCTTTTTATGTCCAGAGGATCGGGATTGCGATTCAACGAGGAAATGCTGCTAACATTGCTGTTACCATTTTATGCTGTCAAGATATATACAATAAGCATTTTTAATTCGTATTTGTATATAATTAAGCTTGTAATGTTATTTATTTAAATAAAACTAGTTATAACGGATTTGAATCGCGTATATTAATTATTTTTGACATCCCTTAGGGATATACGCGATTCAAATCCGTTATAACTAGTTTTATTTAAATGTGTAATAATCGCGAAAATTTAAGACAACATTATGTTATTTATTCTTATGTTTGTAAAGTAAATTTACATAATTTATTAACTATATATTTAATACTTAATAAAAAAACGAAATTATTTTACCAACTAACGTGGCAGAAATTATTATAGGTATCTAAATTATCCTCGTAGCAGTGAGCTAGTTAGTGTTTGTTAAAAACAACGTAAAATGGAATGGAGGTTGCGCCCAAGTCCGAAGTAACGTGAATTAATTTAGAAGGAATTCTGAGAGGCCCAACAATGTCTATTGTTGATTCATCGCATGAATCCGTAATTTAATGTCTATACCATTCGATCCCTCGAAGATTGCGGAACGTGAATTGATTTTTAAAAGGTAGCTTAAGTCGATTCTCATTATTTTCTGACTTGAGTTTTATTTCAATCTTGTTTGTGGATTTCGGAATGTTTGCTCCTAAAGACTATTACAACATAAAAGTGTGTAAATAAAATAATCGAACGATTTTCTTATACACAAGAATTGGCAAATTTATTTTCAGAAAATCCTAAGAAAATAAATTTAAAAACGTGCAATGTGTAATGTTACTTGACTTTTCATCTGAATTATTTGACCTTGGTTATTGGCTTTCCAAAAGGAGGAAATCTATGTTTTTTTCTTTAATTTTTTTCTTTGTTTTCCAGGATAGGTTTAGACGAAACCATGGTTTGGTTTGGGGGTAATATATAGCGTTTGTATCGTTTGGGTTTTGTAATATTTTTACTACTTATAAAAAAAGTTTTATCGCGGCCAAATCCTTCATATTAAACATAAAAAGTATAGTTATTAAACTTTGTACTTTATAAACAATAAAAGTTGAATAAAACAACCTCAAATACAAAAAGATAATAGATGACCGAAATTAAAAAAAAAAGTTGTATTGTAATGGATTTTCTTAATGATTTGTCTTTATTTACTAAATGTCTAGTTGTTTTATAAAATAAGATAAACCATTGACCGTAAGCTATTATCCGCTTTACCGCTTTCAGTAATTAGGGTGAAAGTTGTCAGACAGATGCCACTTAGAGCGCCGATTATGAAGATTGGATATGAGGCATGTTTGAACATATGCGAAAGGCATAATTAAAATAGACGTACTGTTAATATTAACGTAAACTTTTATCTACACCCTTGGGAATTCGTAATGTTGTATAAAATCAAAACAATATACGATAGAGGTTGGACCTTGGTTATTTATTAGAGGAAACGAGGTGAATTTCCATGAAACTTGGATAACCTTCGTGTTGGGTGTCCCATGATATTGATTTTACGTAGCAATAGTAAATTGAATGAGTATTTCATGGAATATGGTTCTATAATATGTTTTTTTTTAACTACTATAATTTTTATAAAATTACTAGCTACTTGACTCGGCTTTGCACGGTGGAATTTATTAAATGGTCACTAGAGTTTTAAGTATCGTTTAGAGAGGGGGATAGGGGTACAGAAAAACGTTATGGTGCGTTACGATGCGAGGAGGGAGGCTCAAAATCTTTGAAAATTGCATTACGTAATACTTGAACGCTCCCTAAAATGAATTTAATTTGGACAATTGAGGTATACGGATTGGTAGATTTTTTGGCAAGATTTGCAAGAACTGTTATAAAGCTGTACTTACGATGTTTTTGACAGCCGTCAACATTTTCGGGCCAGTCGCACGAGTGGGCGTTCTCATTGTACAACAAACCGCCGATACACAGCTGCTCTGTAGCGGTTCCGTTCCAGCAGGTCCAGTATCTTGTGCAGGAGGTCTCATGTCCAAAGATTCCATACAACCAATCGCAGTGCTCCGTACCAATTGGTGGGTCTGGTTAAATAAATTTATCGAATCAAAAGTCTGCTTTTAGGGCTTCGTGAAAACCCGTAAACGATTGATTTTGATCAGAAATGATTAAACAATTATCATTACATTCTCATAATTAACATTAGAAAACGTCTGATGAATAATTGGAACTGCCTTTGTGCCTTGATAATTATAAAAAAATATTTAGAAAAAGTTAATATAAATTGATAAAACAGGCGACTTACTTATTTGTACTTTAGGGTATTCACAGTAATTCGATCTCCAAGGGTAGTCGCAGCCCTCGGTGACTCCTCTATGCTTTCCCGCGAATACCAATCCGTTAGGGCAGTCATACTGGACAGCCTGGCCGCTGTCACATTCCCAGTACTTGTCACAGTATTTGTCATCGGCTACGACTCGGGATTTCGTCTTGCATGGATCTTCTACTTGAGCACAGGAGGCGATCGCTAAACTGGCTACGAGAGCTGTAGAAAAAAAAACAAGATTTTTTAGTATTATTTATTTGTCATTGTTTTTTTTTATGGTATAGGTTGACGAGCGTAGCGAACGAGGTAGGCGGACGAGCATATGGGCCACCTGATAAAGGGTCACCATCACCCATAGACATTGACGCTGTAAGAAGTAATAACTATTCCTTACATCGTCAATGTGCCTTCAACCTTGTCAACTAAGATGTTATGTTCCTTGTGCCTGTAGTTGCACTGGCTCACTCACCCTTAGCTTAGCGTAGCTTGCTCAAAGCCCAACCATCAAGTAAACAGATTTTACATTCAAGTTAAATTATAATACGAATTTAATTGCGCCCCATTTGGCAATTAATTAGTAAAATTGAGCATAAATTAACTCAAGACTAAAAGGAAATTTAGTAAAAGATCAACTCGAAGCGAAAATCAATTAACTTCCACAGATAATGAACAATTAATACGCAACTCATTTACAAGATGGCGTCGAATATTATGTTGAGACACGGAATATTTAATTTGTTTTCGTGATTTCGCATGAAAATATTTCATCAGAGGATCTTGATGTTTGCATGACACGATCAAATCAAAAGACGAATCAAGTAAACGTTCAAGAATGATTTATTAGGCTTATACTATAAATGGGAAATGTCCGTCTGTTTGTGACTTAATTACGACAATACATATAAGATAGTCTATGTGAAAGGTGATACTTTAAAAAAAATATCACAGTTAGTTAATGACGGTACCAACAGATAAATAAAAATACCGAGGAAGGAGTTACTAGAACCGGCTAGTTTTATATACTTTTTTGGTTTATCATGTCGTTGAAACATTTAAAACTTTGCGAATGATTCTCTTCATAGAAAAAATCAAGGAATATAAATAAATGCATCATTGATTATGGATCAGTATTTTAATTGCAACGTTCTTTGAACGGAGTTACCTCATTCGGGAGGTGCGTTTTCCTTATTGAAACATCAACTGTCACAATTTAGAACTGAATTTATATATAAATTTTGAATATTCAATGTTGTCATTTTCTCGTCACCATTTCTATCAAAAGCTTGCTCTAATTGGATTTTCTTAGTATAACTAATAAACAATTTTTAAGTCTTTTAAAAAAAAAACAAACAAAATCTATTTATTTTTTATGACACACGTTCTATTATAAATATTTATAAGACAAATTATTTTTACAAGCAATTCAAAGCCCATTACAATCTTTAGTACGTGTTCAGACATAACCAATAACATTACTTTATGACCATAACATGTTATGTTATGTTATGAGGCGGGTGCGCCGGCGCAGGTGAAAGCTCTTCCGACTTATGCAACTCAGTCTCTAGTGGCATTGACGACTAATTCGCATATCTCCATCAATGCGATGACATATGCATGATTTATTTGACGTTTATTTGATTGGGATTTCCGCGAATAAAGATTTTTTAGAAATTTTTTTTTTTATATCAATCGGTTGTTGGAAGTAGGCTATCTATCCAGACGAAGTTCGTCTGGATAGATAGCCTACCTGTTACAGATAGTTTAGTTAGTAGAGTATATAGATAGTTTTTCGATTTAAAGGGTGAGTGACTCCGTGTAATTATAAGGAACATAAAATTTTAGGTCCCAATTATTTCTCATATTTCCTTCGCAATGTTTATGGTGGTGATCAGCCCATAGTCTACCTATCAATTGCAAAGAAAAGAATATGAATATCCTGAAATGTCATTTTTTGATTTCATTTTTATTGTAGTTATTTTTTTATAATCTAAATTATTCATTGCGTCCAGTGTCTAGCAAATGGAAAGTGACGCATTCATTCAGTTGTATTTAATTGAGTTTCTCGAAGCGTCCAGACGAATCGATATTACATAATAAATTATACATTTGTGATAGCTTTTTTAACGTAATTAAATACGATTTACTTCAGCCTTGATGATTAGACAAGATTATATAAGTTGTTTCAAAGATGTACTAGGCCGTGCCTCCATTTTAACCGTCATACAAAAAGAGTATAACATTGTTATAATTTCATTATATTTGAGTCTTATCATTAATTTAGGCTTCCAAGTACGTGTGCTTATTTTCATGAGTGAGTAGTGGTATGTATGTTTGTCCAAGAATTTCTCGAGAACTAGAAGTCGTATTGAGAAGATCATTTTTAATCAAAGTTGAACTCAGGGAACAGTGTAAATTTCATTATAAATAAAATTTTAACAAAAAGAAAAACCGACTTCAAACAAAACAGTATTTTAAAACAAATTAAAATGCACTAAAAAGTAATAAAAATAATTGCATATTTAAGATATTTTTGAGAGTCCTCCTAGGTAAAATGAAATGAAAAATATTAGACTACTTAAAAGTCGATTTACGATTATATAACGTAGTTATAGTTATTGTTATATTTGGAGCCGGTGTCAGCCACAGGCACACGCTTCAACAATCAAAAGAAAGAAGCGATACGAGCCTCTTGATTGACCCAGTATAATATCGTATAAAAGGTAATTTGTAAGAAACATTTCTTAAAGTATTCTCGTATTGTTTTTTGATAGGTATAGTATAGGGTTGGCTGACACCGACTCCAAGTATAGCAATAATTATAACTACATTATATAATCGTAAATTGACTTTTAAGTAGTCTAATATTTTTCATTTCATTTTACCTAGGAGGACTCTCAAAAATATCTTAAATATGCAATTATTTTTATTACTTTTTAGTGCATTTTAATTTGTTTTAAAATACTGTTTTGTTTGAAGTCGGTTTTTCTTTTTGTTAAAATTTTATTTATTTTTTGATTTTAAGTGAGGCTGATGTAGACTAACATTTTTTTCTTAATATGGATATATTAAGCGTGCCGTTTATATGAATCAGAAACTACTTCAGGAACAATTTCAAAAGAAACTTTCGAATAAAGCATAAATAGACTTTCGAAAATGCGGCTTGAATACGTCATGCGGCATAAACTACAAGGTACCACCCTTCAATGAGCTGTAATCGACCTCAGTAAAATAACTTTGCAAAAGAGCTATTCGTATGCTATGTCGTACATCATATGACATCACATCATATACACAAAATTTAATGAAAGACAGAAAGAAATTCTGCCCCAAATCGCACCCTAACTGTAAGCCGTTTAGGAGTTCCGTCAATACATAGTATAAAACAAAGTCGCTTTCTCTGTCCCTATATCTTTAAAACTACGCAACGGATTTTGATGCGTTTTTTTTTTAATAGATAGTGTAATTCAAGGGAAAGGTTTGTGTATATAATAAATGAACAATATAGTAAAGAAACACTGACAATTTTAGAAGTTTGCAATGTGATGTCGTAAATAAACAAATTCTTTAGTACATTTAGTATCAGTATTGCACCCGTGAGAAGTCGGGGCGGGTCGCTAGTTGATTATAATATTCGATTATGACAATTATATGAACATAACCACGTTCCGGAAGGTGATTCAAATATCCAAGTAACCCATAAATAAAAGATTCGACCGAGTATTGCTAACGTGCTCCTCAGAATTGTTCCGTTCCCTCCCGTTCCCTTAATTTGTCATGGATCCTGTGCTCAGAACCTTACCAAACTTTCACCAAACTACCCTTAAAGTATATCCTTTATAATAAAAAGAGAATCATCGAAATTGGTTAACGTGATTTTGAGTTATTCACCTATTTGTCGCGCATATACATAATGCAAATTTAAGACTTATATCGTTTTCATACGGATACCATCATCGGAAAAAAATTAAAAAAAAATGGGACCCCACGGGAAGCACTACCTTTCAAACCAAAAAAAAATTATCAAAATCGGTCCACCCAGTAAAAAGTTATGAGGTAACAAACATAAAAAAAAAAATACAGACGAATTGATAACCTCCTCCTTTTTGAAGTCGGTTGAAAATGGATCTTGTTGTTTTATGAATATATATTTTTTATTTTTAGTTCATTAGCTGTTTCTAATTTTAAAGTCGGTTTGTATATAGTAGCTGTTTTATATATTTTAAATTATTTACGTTATGTTTGTTGTCATGCGCCTGAACTTTTTCGGATTGGACGATAGGAATAGGTAAGCAGACGAGCAAATGAACCACATCACACAAATACGTCACCAACCAAATGGTAAGTGATCACCACCACCGTTAAATTTTGAAGTAGTAAATATCACAATTCGTTACATTGCTAATGCTGCCGCGAGGACTTATATATTATGTCCCTTGTGCCTGTAGACACACTGGCTCACTCATACTTCAGACCGGAACACAACAATACTGAGTATTGATTTTTTTTATGGAATTGGTTGGCGTCCGAGCATATGGGCCACCTGATGGTAAGTGGTCACCATCACCCATAGACAATGACGCTGTAAGAAATATTAACTATTCGTTACATCGTTAATGCGCCACCCAACCTTGGGAACTAAGATGCTATGTTCCTTATGCCTATAGTTACACTGGCTCACTCACCCTTCAAACCGAAACACAACAATACTGCGTACTGTTGTTTAGCGGATATCTGATAAGTGGTTGGTACCCAGGCGGGCTTGAACAAAGCCCTACCACCAAGTAAAAGATAGATTTTGATAGAATTGTTGTTTGACGGTAGAATATCTGTTGATTGGGTGGTGCCTATCCAGACGGGCTTGCATAAAGCTTCACCAATTACGTTTATATAAAACATGTATCAATATCAATAAATAAATCAAGCGATAAATATCTATAAAATTAAAGGTACTTAAGTCTGTTCATGCATCGTTAACCAATAGTATAAAGTTAATAGTATAGTATAGTTCAATTACTTTTTGAACGATAAAAAATTACACGAACAGTTTATCTAATTTATTTGATACGTTACGTGATAGGTCGATATTATTGATACTTCGCAAATAAATTACCAATGATTGGACGAAGTCACTTTACGTAAGGCGATTACACGCATGCATTGATCTATGTAATATTTTATACGGCCTTTGCCTACGAGGGAAATAAATTGACCTAACGATAATTTTATTATAACGGGCTTTTTATGCTTATAAATTTAATTTATTCATTTCATTACAATTGAGTACAAGCTATTATCGCCGCTTTTGTTATTGAAAATAAGGTTCATATTAAAAATTCAATGTTCTAACATATAAGCATTTCTGAATCGTCATGTTACAGAAATTCAGGATTAAATTAAACGTCAAGCTTCTACCGGTTCTTAGAAGCGTTGGAAGAAAGTCGGAAGTATTTTTTTTTATTTTTTATAAAACACTAATCCAACAACAGATAATTGTATTTATGTTCTCTATTCATATAGAGACCTTCTCCTCAAAGGGAGGGGAGGCCTTAGCCCAACAGTGAAAAATTTACGGGCTGTTGTTGTTGTTTGTTGTTGTCTCTATATCCAAATAATACCTCCACATGTATTATCCATACTGTATGATAAATATTTTATTTTTAAAGATCTTTATAATCTACACATATGTTCTAAATAATAGTCAAAGTAAAAAAATGAAAGTAAAGTAACAGCCTGTAAATTTCCCGCTGCTGGGTTAAGGTCTCCTCTTCCATTAAGGAGAGGGTTTGGAACATATTCTAGCGTTTAAGATACAGGCTCGGCCTAGTTTAAACGCTAGTGTTTACTAACCTCAATGTCAACATAAAATCATGTAAAATTAGGTATTATAGGTTAAGACTAATGTACATTTCTTGGAGTCTTATTTATTATAATAAATTAAGATTATTATTATTATTATTATTATATATTATACTACGCTGTTCCAATGCGGGTTGGTGAAATGCACGTGTGGCAGAATTTCGATGAAATTAGACACATGCAGGTTTCCTCACGATATTTTCCGTCACCGCCGAGCACGAGATAAATAAATAAATAAATAATAATAATAAATAAATAAATATGAGACAACATCACATACATTACTCTGATCCCAATGTAAGTAGCTGAAGCACTTGTGTTATGGAAATCCGAAGTAACGACGGTACCACAAACACCCAGACCCAAGACAACACAGAAAACTAATGGTAATCTACATCGACTCGGCCGGGAATCGAACCCGGGACCTCAGAGTGGCGTACCCATGAAAATCGGTGTACACAACACTCGACCACGGAGGTCGTCAGGAGGAGGAGGAGGATGAATTATAAATACAAATTAAGCACATATATTTATAGTGGTGTTTACCTGGATTTGAACCTGCAATCATCGGTTAAGATGCACGTGTTCTAACCACTGGGCCATCTCAATATATATAATAATAGTCTGCGTCCCTATTTTCGCCTTCGTTATTCTTTACCTTTTTCCTTTTTTACCTTTGACAACTTTAATGCAAAATGACATGATCATTTCGTGATCACATAACAAGCGAATAACTGAACAAACTCCCTTACATATTTATCATAGGATATTGCAGTGGTTTTCCAGTGGGTCAAACTCGTGGCCAGATAAGGGTTAAGTACGAAGGAGTTTTACTTACAATAGAAGGTAAAATCTTTTCATTACCAGGAAACTATTACGTAGCATCAGTCAATTTATGTGACACGGGTCATGTGAAAGCCTCCGGATATACGAAGTCACCCCCGGATATGTCAAGTCAGAACATGACGCGGGTCCCTTTTGTTATCATTTATATGGTTTCAGGAGAATTTTCTGAATAGTACATGTTTTTGGAAATAGAAGAATCCGTACGTAACGAGTTAAGGCATACTCATAGACCGTGATAAGGTTATACAATAATGATTAAATTAGGTACATGCATACACACTGTACGGAATTCTGTTATAGTAACGGAAATCTTGCCCCAAGAAGGATTCATTGACTTTGCGGAGTTTGACTAAGAATTCATACATTCTTATCCATATTAGTTTGACCAAATTCATACGTCATAGTTTGTTTCAGATCTTTCCCTTACCGCTTAAAGAGATGAATTAATTACGGAATATGATCACACATTACAGAGATTCTGAAGGGGATATTGTCTCGTAAGAGTCGTGATTTCGCATTGTTAGTGTTTCGTGAGAGAGCAGAGGGAATGTCGTGAGAGAAACCGCTCATCGGTGCGATAACAATACGATTAGATAGCTTTAAGTCATAAGCGGATGTTGCAAAACTAGTTTTATGCTCTCATTAATGTACTATATGGTACTGTGTTCCATTTCGAAGGGAGGTTATGACAGACAAAATATAACATTAACTATGTCCCAAGATGCTATAAAAAAAAATCTTTTTTTCTATAAAGAAAAATTGTCCGGACAAAAAAATAAAAATCATAAATTACACAGTCAGTATTAAATCGAATTCCCCATAACTTCATCGTTTAATAAAACTTCTTTTTACATAGAATTAATGAACGAATGTATGAATGAATACAATACAGGAGACATTGCACGTGAATATTATCTTAATAATATTTTGAGAAAATTATCATTTTAAATATAACGCCGCGTCTCAGTTATATTTTTATTCATATTTATCAAATGTTCTAGAATAAATTTACCTCTGGCGAAGAAAATTACACGTTTTCATATGAGTGAGATATTTTAAATTAAGTTTTTGCGCAAACTTATATGTTTATTGCTGTTTTGGATGAGTGACATTACCCTGTCAGAATCACTGGGAGTTATTGATAAGATCTAACGAATGTATGGTTTAACTATACCCCATACAACTTCATTTGAAGTCCGCCTTATATAGTTATTGTTTTTAATATTTTTATACCTTTCTGATATTTGATTGATTAAAATGAAAGAGAAAGTATTCGTCTGCAGGATTAAGTGTTAGCACTCTGCGTACCGAGTAGGAACAAGTCAGATTTTATAATACCGTGACGTGTAAATTTATTGGTATAATTACTTATATACATTAAATACTAATTACGAAATCATTATTTCAAAAACGAAGAACACTGTTGCTATTATTAAAAAATGAAATAAAATCATTTTATTATGCTATTGAAATTATTATCTGTGTTTAGTATACAGTTGTGTGAGTTGACTCACACATACTCGAAAAATTAAAGTAAATTCGTCAAAAGAATTGAAAATAGAACAAATCTTAATTTAAACGTTTATATAACGCATCTGTTTATAACTTGTCACAAAGATGATAAAGCAAGAAAAATAAAATGTCGTTTCCTTGCTTTCACGCGATTTTAAAAGCGAATAAATGAAAATAACGATAATGGAAGCTGAACGAATGATTTATTGCAACTTGTTTATATGATTTATGAGATATTTTATTGCGATTAATATTGGCGGGAAAGTGTAATTGGTGTGTAAGACTTAAGACCTTTTAACATTTGAATAGCAAAAACACGATTATCAATTTGTTTATGAATGAATGAAATTAAGAATAATAAATTTCGGTAGATTGTCATTGTATGACATCATAATAGGCAAAAGACAAAAAGATTTTTTGGAATGTAAATATTTTCTGAAATGTCGCTGTTGCCTTTGTTGGTCTTTTGATCTCAGTGTATTTATTTTACTTAAGATTTTTTTCTAAGGTCATTCACAAATTTTTACTCTATGTATTAACATTTTTTTTAAATTATGTAATTCAATTATATCCAAACTTGTAAAAAACAGGAGCACAAACAGACCTTCAGTCTCTGCGAAAAGTAAAAATTTAGAAACCTGTTTTTGAGGCAAAAGTAATATCCCAAAAATATATAAAAATAATAACTATAATTAAAAAGCATATTATTTTTATAATTAGTTGCACTCAAAAGGATATCAATTTTCATAAACATGAAATTTCATTCTACGCAACATTTTAATCAACACTGATATTATAACTGCGAATTGTAACTGGTTGCTGCGCTTTCACGGCTAAATCACTGAATCGAATTTGATGAAATTTTGATATGAAAAGAAAGAACATAGGCTATACAAAGGTCTACTACTTTTTATGATTAACACCAATAACCAACCAATAAAGCAAGTGAAGCAGCAGGCAAGGAATAGTCTAGTATTTGTAATTCCACTTGAACGTACGCGTATAAGTCAAGACGCACAAGGAGTTCAACGACCTCTCCCTTATATGTCACAATTAGTTCACACGTAGGCTGTATCACCTAACATGGAGGCTCCGTTAATTGATAAACGTGCGGTGTATTCCGTTTTCCTGATTTGTATGAAAGTTACTTATGAGGATAAATGAGGAGAAATAATGACCTATAAGAGCCTACTTTCTGAAACACTTACGTCATTTATCAATTGAATATTATTGGCCTCAGGAGAGGACATATGTCGCATTAAATTCTTCTACACGTAAATCCACTAATCAAACAATCTCCAAACTTTCTCAATAGACAAAATTTGTCCTTTCTTCTTTGGGACATTCAATGGCTGTGCCTTTAACTCAATTTTATTTTTGGAATTAGTGATTTTATTGGATTGCAAATTAAAAAAAAAAGAATTTTTGTCACCAACCATATCGAAGAATATTGCAAGTGCGTTACTTTAAAAAAATCCAAGAAACGAAAAATTCGTATCGAAAATGTTGTTGCAAAATGTGTTGAAAAGATCAGAGTGCTCCAGACGCCGAGCATACTTTGTGGAGAGTGTAAAATTTTATTTTTATTTCATTCTCTAGAGCGTTCTCCGATATTATAGTTAATTCCCTTAAACGATGCAGACGCGACCAAACGAACTGTACCAAGAATACTGGCAGCGTGTTTGAAAAATAGTCTTTCAATATCTTTATAAAATTTCACAAGATATTTTAATTGTGTTTTGAATTCTTCGTTTTCAATTTCAGGTATTGGTTTATTTATTTCTTAATAACTTTTGAATTGATTGGGCGTCAAGATGTATTTCAGGACCAATATTCTGCGTATAATTGATGATAGCCCATAAAAGAGAGTAAATTGTTACAACGTGTTTGGCTCATATCCATACCTAATCGTTGAAAGTAATTTTTACGACAAAGGAAGGCAGTAAGATAAATTAAACTTAGAGTTTTTTTAATAAATAATATACGTAATAGTAAGAGTATAGTAACTCGCCTCATAAAGGCAAAGGAGTATAACGGAGGTGAAGGAGACATGACGGTAAAATTAAAAATGATCATCTCTATACGACTTTTTAAAAAGCGTCATATCGTTTGCATTTTAAACAAGTCGAACTTACCCCGAAGTGTGGCAATAGATGTCAAAACAAAAGAAGATAGCTATTCTGTCATTCAAATTTGATTGTTTATAGACTACTTGCATTTTGTCAGAATAAATTGCGATCAACTCACGTAAAAACTGTTCCGAAATTAAAATAAAAAAAGTTGACATTCTGTGTATTTACGTTGAGGTGTTTACTTTGCAAAACTTACAACTGTTACACACAACTAAGTCCATAAGTTAATGTTATTGCAGAGCACAGTAAACCTATTGTTTTAGTTCACTGTCGTGAATCATTACTTCACAAAACTGCCATTAACCTACAAAATGTATCAAATGAAGATTTCGACATATTGGCGTTGTAAGAAATAACGTCCTTACATCGCCCATGCTAACCTTGGGAATAATATGTTATGTCCTTTGTGCCTGTAGTTACACGAGCTCTTTCCACCTTCGAACTGGATCACAATATTATGAAATCTTGTTGTTTGGTGGCAGAATATCTGATGAGTGATCACGTGGGGTAGATAAAATCCAATTGATCGTAGATGTTTGTGTAGTAGATCATTTTTTTCATGAAGCATTATTTTACTGGATTATCTGAATTGGCAAGCAGAACGAGATATATCTCTATAGATTTGTCTAGGTTTGTAATCGTGGTGTTTAGAAATTAGAAAAAATTAATATGTAAATAATTATAACCGGCTTCGCTATTTTTATGTTATGATTGTATTATTTTGGTTAGTAAAAATATATATATGTGTAGTCAAAAAATTATATTATAACTACATATATGAACACTATACTGTTCAAATATTGTCAATAGGTATTCTGAACTGTTTCTTGAAGAGTTTTACTGTTCAAATTTGTTCTCAGCTCCAATATTTATTTATTTAAATATTGTCCAGTCCTACACTTGACCCGACTTTAATATATGAAATAAAGAGCTCAAAATAGATTGACAAGAAGAATATTTAGTTAAACGTACAAAGTCTTGAGGCGCTTTAAGCTCTTCATTTAAATATATTCCAATTTAAACTACATACACCTGTGTGAATGTAATCTTGACATGTAATTTAAGATGAAACGCATGTTTTTGTCAGTTTAATAAGCTTGAAATACCAAAGGGTTGTTAAGTATAGATATTACGCATAACTTTGTTCGTCTGAATTTGATATTCCTAAGAGATTAGTAACATGTTTTTATAATGAATAAATTTAAGCTAATGCGTTTGTTAATTGAAGTGAAACTTTTAAGTGTGATGAGGGTAGTAATTTTTTAACGTGCAACGTTTTTTTATGTAACGTTTGTGGTAGAAAAATAATTCAAGCATTTTTTCTTAATTTATGTCACCTTGACCATGACAATCTACAATCATTTTTTGCAGATTAATTTAGATCCATATTTGTACTGTGTCAAGTTTTATTTAAATAAAATTTAAATTTGGAATTAATTTAAAATCGTTACGAATCATTATTATTATTACTGTTGAAAATCATGGTGATATTGTATCGTCATAGCTTATAGGTTTCTAGGAACCAATAATGCGAGTTACGTGAAACGGAAAAACGTTCTGTTTGCACTATTTCACAGCGCGAATGTGGGAGCTGCACAATGATATTTTCATTACTGAGTAGGTGTTCAGATTTTTCGTCCAACCTGTCATAAACGACGATTTTTTTGTTGTTGATAGAACACGTAAGACTTATAAAAGAAGGTGCAGCGTGTTTCCAAGACTATTGTAGCGTTAATTCGGATTAAATATATCTAGAACATCTCTTCTATTAACGTAACTTTATTTTATTGTCTCGTATATAAAGGCGTGTAAGCCTAATTAATTCGGCATTCTATTCTGCACCAAGGTCCTGCGACTCCCACAGTTTATTGTTCACAAACAAAGCTTGATAGTTTTGCAATGAAAATATATTTCGTGGTCTCGTAATTAGAAACTGCGAAGTGGATGGGAATTGTGGAAACAGTCGGTACTATTTCAATAGTGTGATAATCTTAAGATTAAATTGAATACTGTGTGATTTTCGTAGTGACAAATATCAGCCGAAGTATCCATTGCTAAAAGTGTGAATTATATTTGAGGGTTGCGGGTTAAAATTCGTATAAGCACTTTTGAAACCTTACGTGCCTAATTTGTGAGTTTTTGTGAACCCTGCCTGTGTTCGTTGATTCTAATTGAGGGCCTCAGTGGTCGAGTAGCGTGTACACTACTTTCATGGGTACGCCACTCCGAGATCCTAGGTTCGATTTTCAGCCGAGTCAATGGAGAAAAAAAACATTAGTTTTGTCATATTGTCTTGGGTCTGCGGTTCGTGGTACTATCGTTACTTTTGATTTTCCATAACACAAGTGCTTTAGCTACTTACATTGGGATCAGAATAATGTATATGATGTTGTCCAATATTTATTTATATTTATTATCAATGCATTCGATTACGATTCTAATTTAGATTTGACGTAAATTAATGTGCTTTATTATTTCCTAAAATCTATTTTAGTTTACACCAGGGAATAACCGGAATACGGATAGTCCAATAACACGCTGGAATAACTTCATTCAACTAGCAGGAAAATATCGGCATTTCCCGGGAAGAGATGTCATGGACAAAGTTAGATGATGTCTGTTCTCGAAACTGATTCCCGATGTCGAAACTAATTTTCTTCCAAATCAATTATTTTGGTGAGTTGTCATTTATAGTTCATTGCTCATGAACATTGAAATTACGAAATATTAACGATATGTTACGTTGTAAATGCACTTAACTTGGGAATCACGATATGTCTCTTAGGCTGGTGCTAACGATTGTTGCTGATGCGCTTAATACACAAATACTAAGTAAGTATCGCGGCTTGGCGATGCAACATCTGCTTATATCTAGACATTGCACATAGGCCAATAACCATGTAACTGATAAGGCGATCCCGCCGATCTCATGGGAGACTACCTAACTACGAAGGACCTATATCAAGCCCTACTTGTGGCCTTATGTTAAGCCATTCGACAAACGCAGCAGTCAACTACAATATGTACAGCCTTTAAATTTCCCACAGCTGGGCTAAGGCATCCTCCCCCTTTGAGGAGAAGTTTAGGAGCACATTCAATCACAGTGTGTTACAATGTAGATTGGTGGATTAACACGTGGCGGAATTTTGATGAAATTAGACACATGCCGGTTACTTTAAAATATTTTCCTTATATTATAATTGTAAATGACATTAAGTTTATAAAAATTTAGTGGTGCTCGCCTGGGTTTGAAACCGAAATCATCGACTTCGGTTAAGATGTATGCATTCTAACTACTGGGCTATCTCGACTGATATCGACAGCTAACCAAGTACCTAAAATTATTATTATATTAATTAACTGTACTTATGTTTTCATGGTGAATTTTAAATTTGTCTGTTAATTTGAGCTTTTATAAATTAAAATGCAAAACTATCAAATCAGCAACCGTTGGTATAACTTTTACAAAATAGTTCACTTTATATTTTAAACAAAATACTTTATAACCTAAATTCATATCAATATCAATTAAACGTATGATTGATGTGCTGAAAATGTATGTCATGTTCATTAATGTACTTTTTAGGGTTCCGTACCTCTAAATGGAAAAAAGCCCATTTAAGAATAAGAACACTTATTTATTCGACTGCCTGTGGGTCCGTTAAGAACCTTTGTTTTAGAAACGAATTTAGACAAGAAGCTCAATCTAACTTCAAATACTAAGGCTTGCAAAATGCATTCCCTTGGGGCTGTGATATATGCTCCAAATCTACGCAATCAATCATTTCGCATAGGGAATGAAATTTGGCAAGAAGCAATATAACATGTATAGAAAAAAATCTGAAGTCTTTCATTATTGTGTAATCGTACAGAACCCACAGAGCACGACTCGAGTCGCACTGGCCCGGTTTTTTTACTAACGTTGTGTGCATTATAGATAGAATACCATTTCCTGCTTTTAGTTGCCGATAGCCGTGTGAACAGTTATCATAAAACAGTGTATTTACACACAATCGATAACTAACAATAAAGTATTGGCAAATATATTCAGTTCTATTTTCCAATTTTTTTATTAATCTTTATAGGCTATGTACAATTGGTTTTCATTTCGTAATTATTGATTTGTAAAGGCAAACGTTAAAAAAGTCTGTTGATATCCTATGGCTGTGAAGAGGCCTTGTCTCTTTACAAAGAAAAGAACGAAAGAGGTCAAAATTTCTTCAAATTATGTCATGTATTATTACATGCCTGTCTGGGATACTATATTTTTCCACAGTAACAGTCCGTAAATTTCCCATTGTTGGACTTAGGATACACCCTTAGAGGAGAAGGTTTAGAGCATATTCCACCACGTTGCTGGTTTTCTCACGGTGTTTTCCTTCATTACGGATCACGATATGAGATGTTAATATATAATATAATGTTTTTCTATCGAGCACGAGATTTATAAATACTAATTATGCACATAATTTAACGGTGCTTGTCCCAGATTTGAACCCCTTATCATTAGCTACCTCTTGTCACAACTGATCCATCACAGGACTTGAATAACTTTAATTGATTTACGATTCTGATCTTGATTCAAGTTCAAAATAAGTTTAGTAAGAAAATCCATTAATAAACGACTAAATAGGGATGTCCATCAAAATATAAATGACCTGTTTCGGGTCAATCACAAAGGAAGTTTTAATTCGAGTTGTAAAAAAACGTCGAAACATTGTGCATTAGCTTGATTAATACTCGTAATCAATTAATTTCTCAAGTTCCGATTCTTACCTTAGAACAAGTGACCAGATAGAAGAGATACATGTTGGTAATGCAATGCAATACAGCGAATTAAAAAATTGTTTTTTTTTTTAGTTTTTTTTTTTATTATTTAAATTTTTTTTATGTTATAGATTGGCGGACGAGCACATGGGCCACCTGATGGTAAGTGGTCACCATCACCCATAGACAATGACGCTGTAAGAAATATTAACTATTCTTTACATCGTCAATGTGCCACCAACCTTGGGAACTAAGATGTTATGTCCCTTGTGCCTGTAGTATAGTATTATGGCATAGATATACTTCGAAAAGGTAAAAAAAACAGGATTATCTGTATTAAAGTAATCACTGTCCCTTAGCATTTTGTTTTGGTACCTACCATAACAATTCCAAGTTGTGAATTATTTCCTTTTTTTATAGATTACTCACTTTTGGTAACATAAGAATTAATAACATTAAATGCTTAAATATGTACAAATATGAAATAAAACTAGTTATTGTATGAATCTTGACCGCGAGGAATGATGACAAGAATGCTCGCAGTATTTCCCAGTTGAATGGCAATTCCGATCCTCTGGGCAAGAAACGAACCAGCCCTCCTGTCACCGGTGGAGGCAATGACGCGAGGTATTATACTTTTGATGAAGCTTTTTGCACCATTATTCCAAGGGCCAAGCGTTTCGACAGCTTCCTTTTATGTACATATCACCAATACAAAAAAACATTTAAAAATTTAAAAATACTTGCAGCAGCACCCATATTTTTGTATGTGTGTGCGCGTGTATGCGTGTTTGCTATGTTTCATAGTTTCAGTCAATAGTCGATGTATAGCAAATAGTTTTCTAAACATAGATAACTAATTATCGCTCTCGGCTTTACTCGCGTTTCAGTGGATTGTTATGAGATGTCAGGTATGCTAAGTCCTTGGGGTCAAGATTGCTTCAAAGAGTAACAGACAGACATACAGAATTACTTTTACAGTTACAATAATCTAGAAAAAATAATTAACAAAACCAAATTGATAGTATTTCTATTTGAGTTTATGTTCCGTGCCCACGACATCACTTTTTGATATGAAAGCATATTAAGACAGTGAAAGCACTCAATTTGACGAAGAAGCCATTTCATTAGTGCGTTACGATCTATTAGCGATATGTACCAATTTTGTACCCGGAAATAATATTGTAAGTGTCCTTTGAGGGTTCCTATTACACCTGCGTCCTCGGCTTTGTCTTTGAATCTAGAATATAATTTGACATATTATCTTTTCCAATTGGATTAAAGATTATGGAGCGAAGGCCACAGGGTCTAATTCTGAAGAAAGGCACTGCTCCCTATTGTATAGTTAGTGAAAAATTGGTTATTATATTTCGTAATAATATATTCCAATTTTAAATGATATAAACAAATAATTTGCAACTGGCATAAAAATAATTTCAAAGTGCAACTTGTCAAATAAAAAAAAATTCAACGATTTATTAGAGCTATTAATTACAAATATATGAATAAAAGCGACGTTCTAAATTAAGGTGTACATTCATATTTCCGAACACATATCATCGGTAATTATATAAAGCGTTGTTTCGTAAAACAATTTTTCACAGTTTCATTTTTCCCTTTGTGTTATTTGACAAAATTACGCAGCTCGAAGAGGACATAGTATGATGAGGGCCTCGTAATGCTATTACTCGAAGTGTCCATTAAGGAAATTGCTCATATTTGGTGACTTGAAATAAATAAGCTTTGTTATTTTAATATTGGGTAACGTCAAATATTTAAAAAATATCTGGTTTTTTTGTCTGCAGTACTTAGGTATCTACTATTGTTTTTGTTAACCTTACATATGTTCAAGCATTAAGATATGTGGCAGAACTTCAATCGATACAAATAATATATGACAATTCAGTGCTGTTCGTTTACATATGAATCAGTAGATTATTGATCAACGTATTCTATTATTTAGGTCATTTTTAGTACAAGAATAACATATTAAATTAAAATTGATTTATTTAATATACAAGTGTACAACTATGTTAATAGTTGCTAATCAATGTAGAAAAACTATTCTTTTAGAAAGGAATTAGTCAGATTTCTAGATATGATAGAAATTCCATGGTTTTTATTTTGTTTATTTTTAGAATTGAAATCAATATTACTATCAACTTGACTTTGACTACCATTGATAATCAGCGTCGGGTTCTTGCAACCCAACATGGAAGCTGAATGATAACCTTTAAGACACGTTAAGTATCATTGTGTTGTTTTGTATTTTTGTTATTATTTTTTGTATATTAAGTTAGTCAGTAGTTATAGTCAGTTAATATAATATTCTTTCTTCCTTTAATCTCTCGTATAGTAAAACCGGAGAAGTCTTGAGAAATATGAAAATCACAAACGTATCACATATGTCATAAATCTCAATCTCTTCTGATTTCATGCGACTCGTCGGAGTTAACTGTAAAACAGGCTTTATCGTCTAGTAACGCTATTCGATTTTCATTACCGTTAACTATATTGGTTGTGGAAATGACCTTTGTGGTTTAAGCGGAAGACGTATCCTCTATAGTGTTATTATCTGAATATTCCATTTAGAATATTAAGCGGCCTGAACTTACGCAAATGAATACGTAATTACAAGATTAGTTGCACGTTTATGGATATTCGTGAGCTGTTCATTTGTGGTAGATTAAAATATAACAATTCATGTTGATAGAAAATCTATTTATATATCTAGATTTATCACATCTCGTACAGTTATTTGAATATAATTGATAAACAGACAAATAGACACTTTTTAACTGTTTTATTTTAAATAAAAATTGATAATCTTAATCATCATCTTGTCAATATTTATTAATTTCGGGATATTGACCGATAAATTATTTATTTAAAAGTCAATATCCCGAAATCAATAACCTTAATAATAAAAATAACCAACAACAACAACAGCCTGTAAATTCCCACTGCTGGGTTAAAGGCCTCCTCTCCCTTTGAGGAGAAGGTTTGGAACATATTCCACCACGCTGTTCCAATGCGGGTTGGTGGAATACACATGCCGCAGAATTTTCGCGATGACACATTGAAATAAAACTAGCTATAACGGATTTGAATCGCGTATATTAATTATTTTTAACATCCCGACGTTTCGAGCACTTTACAGCGTTCGTGGTCACGGGTAGACCATACAACATGTTGTTTCAAGGGTGATACCATTTTCGAACTTCAATTAAGACGAATTGCCTGGAGCAATGGTCTTGCCCAACGTACGACTCTTTTCCTCGTAACTCATTGCATGCTATTCTTGGAAATTGTTTTTTTAGTTTAAAAATCAAATTCAATATTCGAGTAGGTAAAGTAAAGTAACAGCCTGTAAATTTCCCACTGCTGAGATAAGGCCTCCTCTTCCATTAAGGAGAGGGTTTGGAACGTATTCCACCACGCTGTTCCAATGCGGGTTGGTGGAATGTGAGCAGGTGAATTCGAGCAGGTTCGTACAAAATATTTGAAACGACATATTATCATTGTCATCCTCCTGCACTTATCCCAATTATATTTGCAGTCGGCGCAGTATGCTTTCATACTAATAATAATAACTGTCTAATATCATCTTATATTTTTTTGTATATATGGTTTTTCACATAATCCATTCATCATTTCTATACTATATTATATAACTTAGTAAAGTTACCATCTGTTCAGTTGATAGATTCTAGTATGTATCTTTTCCTTAAATTAATTTAACAGTAATGTAAATTATAATTTATCCTGCATAAATAATACTCGGTGGTAGTGCAACTTGCACTTCTTCTATTTAGGTTCCACCCACTCATCAGATATTCTACCAAACAGCCATATTTAATATTCTTGTATTCCGGTTTTAAGGATGATTAAATCAGTAACTACAAGTACAAGGGATAAAAATCAAGGGAGCATTAGTGGTGTACGTGGTGGTGGTAACTTACCATATTTTTATCATTGTTATCTTCCGGTTTGAAGGGTGAGTCAGTGTAACTACAGGCACAAGGGACATAACATTTTATTTCCCAAAGTTGGTGGAATATTGGTGATATAAGAAATGGTTAATATATCTTACAGCGCCATTGTCTATAGGCAATTATGACTTACCATCAGATGGCCCATTTGCTCGTCCTCATACCGATATCATCAAATAAGTAATCAGGTGTTCCAACGACTTGTGACAAATAGTTCAAGCATCCGATAACATACAATGATATATGGTATTGAATGAAGGCTCATTAATTTTATATCTTGTAAAGATCTCAACGCATTATAATCATTGTTCATGTACATTTGTTTATTACTATGAACTTTATAATGGTGTGATGTCACAGAGCAGGCATGACAAGCTTGTATTACCAAGTCCATTTATGAGATTGCCTACGACATAATGGGGAATGTAATTAGACTGTAATCGCTTTTAATATACATTATAGACTTTAACCTTTCGAAATATTTTTTTATATCATTAAAGACCTTTCGTTGTATCACGAGATGTGATGGAATTAAATGACATCATGTTTTTAACATATAAGAAAATGTATTAGGTGTGTATGTTACAACAACAACAACAGCCTGTAGTGCACAGCAGGGCTAAGGTCTTCTCTCCGTTTGAGGAGAAGGTTTGAGCATACAGCATCACGCTTCTCCAACACTGAATTCGTTGAAATTAGCCACATGCAGGTTTCCTCACGTTCCACATGTTTTCCTTCGCCGCCGAGGACGAGATGAATTATAAACACAAATTATAATGGGGTGGTGTATGAAAATTCTGTGGTGCCCCGCCTGAGTTCGAATCCGCAATCATCGGTTATGATGTACGTATTCTAACCACTAGGCTATCTCGGCTGATATCGGCAACTGTATGCTATACATATATATAGATTTACTTACCAATAAGACTGACCCGACACCTTTCGACTGACATTTTGTGGTATATATCTGCAAAGAGAGAACGTTATGTAATTTATTGCTTTGAAACCAGTTCAATGTTATAGCATAAAGGTTCGTTTATGTAACTATGGGAATTTTGTTACGTAATGTCATGGAGTAAATAATATTAAACCAGTGGGTCTCCTGCGAAATTGCATAGTATACATAAGTTCATTTAAAATTGGAGATTGACGATATCAATTATGTTTATTTTGTTTAAATTTTTTTCCTATACAGCCTTATTACCGCTCTCTAACCGGCCAGTAATTAATTTCTTATTTTATATCTCTGTTAAATCACAACACTTTAGCAAATTGCATTCAAAAATCCTCTTTATTTTTCTGAAAATCTATGGCTGAAACTCTTCAAAAAGAAACTCTATGTGCTCTATGTACTCTATTCTATGTGCGGCTATCTCATAATCAATGGGACAAAAATCGGCTAACGCTATAATATGAAAATATGTAATTTTTTTTTTTTTTTTTTTTTTTTTTTTTTTTTTTTTTTTTTTATGGCATAGGAGGCAATCGAGCAGGAGGCTCACCTGATGGAAAGTGACTACCACCGCCCATGGACACCTGCAACACCAGGGGACTTGCAGGTGCGTTGCCGGCCTTTCAAAAAGGAGTAGGCTCTTTTCTTAAAGGTTCCCATGTCGTATCGGTTCGGAAAAACCGCCGGCGAAAGCTGGTTCCACAAAGTGGTTGTGCGAGGCAGAAAATGTCTGAGAAATCGCGCTGTTGTGGATTTTCGGACATCAAGGTGGTGCGGGTGAAACTTAGAATTTTGGCGAGATGTCCGAAGGTGAAATTCAGCAGCCGGGATTAATCCGAACAATTCCTCGGAACATTCCCCGTGAAAAATTCGGTAGAAGATGCAGAGTGATCCGACATCTCTACGCAAAGCCAAAGGATCAAGGAGATCGGAAAGGGCTTGATCGTCGATAACTCGAGCCGCTCTACGTTGGATGCGGTCAAATGGAAGGAGCTGGTACTGGGGAGCACCCGCCCAGAGGTGAGAGCAGTACTCCATGTGAGGCCGAATTTGCGCCTTGTAAAGTTTAAGGCGATGGGCCGACGTGAAGTACTGTCTCGCCTTGCTGAGCACGCCCAGCTTTTTTGAAGCCAATTTGGCTTTGCCTTCCAATTGACCGCGGAACTGAACGAGGCTCGAAATATCAACGCCAAGTAATCCGATACTACCTGTAGCGGCTATCGGAATGTTCTCAAATCGTGGAGATACGACAAATGGTGTTTTTTTAGCGGTTAACGCGCAAACTTGCGTCTTTTTGGGGTTGAAATGGACTAGATTTAGCCGGCCCCAATTCGAGACTTTGTTTAATGAAGACTCGATTTCAGACACAAGTTTGTTCCGGTTCTCTTCGACGTTTTCCCGAGAAATATTAGCGCGGCCGGTGTATAAGGTGTCAACGGTACTGTCGTCTGCATAGCAATGAATGTTCCCGATTTGCAACAAATCATTGATATGCAGAAGAAACAGAGTGGGTGATAGAACGCAGCCTTGTGGAACACCAGCATTGACGAATTTTAAGTCAGAGCATGCACCGTCGACAACGACCTTGATGCTCCGATCTGCCAAAAAGCTGGTAATCCAATTGCATAATTTCCCGGGAAGCCCATAGGAAGGAAGCTTCGAAAGAAGCGCTTTGTGCCATACACGATCGAAGGCCTTCGCTATGTCCAAGCTGGCTGCTAATGCCTCCCCCTTGCTCTCAACTGCTTCAGCCCACCTGTGAGTAAGGTAAACTAGAAGATCACCGGCTGACCGACCCCGACGGAAACCGTACTGGCGGTCGCTAATCAGCTGGTTCTCCTCTAGATACCGCAGGAGCTGGCAGTTTATGAGGGACTCCATTATCTTGGAGAGCAAGGAGGTGATGGCTATAGGCCTATAATTGGACGGGTCTGAGCGGTTGCCTTTTTTAGGGATCGGATGCACCAAAGCTGTCTTCCAGGAATTCGGGACGACGCCTAATGTGTAGGATTGCCGGAAAAGACGCGTTAAGACCGGTGCCAACTCGGGAGCACATGTCCGTAGCACGATTGGAGGGATACCATCGGGTCCGCTCGACTTATGAATGTCCAAGGAAAGAAGTGCTTTACGAACTGCACTTTGCCGGAATTTAACCTCCGGCATCGTGGTATCACATCGCGGAATTGTTGGTGGAGATTTTCCTTGGTCATCCAGAGTCGAGTTCGACGCGAAGAGAGAGCCTAAAAGATCAGCTTTCTCTTTCGCGGTATGGGCCAATGACTCACCGTCTCTGTGCAGAGATGGAAAAGATGGCTGACTGAAATTCCCTAAGACAGCCTTAGCGAGAGACCAGAACGCTCGTGTTCCTGAAGGGAGACGCACCAGTCTCTCGCCAATTCTGCCAATGTACTCCGTCTTCGCCCTAGCAATCACGTTTTTGAGGGACCTAGAGGCAGAGTTGTATTCCTTTTTAAATGCGCTGGTATTTACATCACGAGACGCAGATGCATTAGCCCAGGTTTGATAGCGTTCCCACTTTCGGCGTGATGCCGTTTTGCAGAAGCGACCAAACCAAGGCTGGGACTTGCCACCGATGGGTACTGCAGAGTAAGGAATGAATAGTTCCATACCCTGAAGCACCACATCGGCAACAGAGTCAGCAGCAGCGTTCGGATCATCCGGCGAGAAACAAATCTGCCCCCATGGGTAAGATGCAAAAAAAGACCGCATCCCATCCCAATCTGCTGACTTGTAGTGCCATACTCGGCGGCACCCAACAAAGCGAGGCCGTGAGTACCGCACAACCGGCACTGTACTCCGGACGAGACAGTGGTCAGATGAGCCCAGAGGGGGATCGACGATAACCTGATAGCCATCCGGATGTGAAGTCAGCAGAAGGTCCAACAGGGAAGGTGTATGATCCTCCACATCCGGTATTCGCGTTGGCGAGTTGACCAGTTGTGTCAGATCATATGCTAGAGCGAAGTCCAGAACAGATCTACCCGCATGATCGGTGGTGCGTGAGCCGAGCCATTCTGCGTGGTGAGCATTAAAGTCACCCAGAATAATGATCTCTGCGGATGGAATCTGCTGAAGCACGGAATCTGTAGCCATTTGGACGTGCTCAACCAGTCGGTCGGTTTCGGCATTACCGCTATGGGACCTATAAAGGCACGCATAGATTCGCGGATGGTCATCGCAGTCTACACGCAGCCAGATAATCGATAGGTCCTGTCCTTCAAGGCTGCCGAGGCGTCGAGAACAGATATCATCTCTGACGTAAACGCATACCCCAGCTCGTGGTATAAAAGAATGTTCCAATTTGTACCCGGGGTACGAGAGAAAAGTCGTATCGGCAGGAGAAGATATCTGGGTCTCGGTTAGAAAGAGCAAGGCCGGCTTCGCCGTTTCCAGATGGTAGTGAACGGCGTTGAGGTTGGAGTTGAGTCCCCTTATGTTGCAGAAGTCCACAGCGAGGGTGGCAGGGGTTGCCTTATGATGCCTGCTCCGCTTGCCCCGAACAGTGGCGAGCGCAAAATTGCCCCCCCCAGAATTCGGAGGGCAGCCTGGGCATCCCTGCTCAGGTGGTGTATGTCCTGAGCATGGATGCCCAGAGAGGGATTCTCCACCGCTGTCGCTGATGGTACCCTCCTGGGGTAATTTAACCAAATTCTGCACAACCATCAAGTTTTGGGGGGGAGGGGGATTGGGCCTCCGGAACTCTCACTTACCGGACGAAACGCGGTAGCATAACTACCACTTTACGCCGATTTTAAGTGAGAGAGTGGTACTTCCCCGGGCGTGCCGGCCCATTCGGCTGTAACCCGAAGGTATACAGCGTGGCACTACCACTTTGAAATTGTAATTTAACAATATTTATTTTATTTGACTCAAATATTAAACCTATTTCGTACATACCGATTTTTTTCATTGCACGTAATTTGGAAACGGTTATATTCTCTGAAGTATCCATGTGAATGTTATAGCGCCAAGGACTATTTAAATCTATATTTAACTGTCCGGGGCAACTAACAAATTTATCTAATTAGTTATTAATGAATTGAATAGAATAGCTTCGCAAATAATTTATGGTTGTTTATTAATCCTTTTCAAATGCAAATTGTTGTTATGAGAGTTCCTGTGAAGACAGGCAAATGCTCTTAGACATTTTTTTATACCTTTTTTATTTTCTAGAATATTATTTATACATGATGTATAAATAAAATGTAGCTTGAGGTAGATATGTAAGAGCACATAAATTAATATGGGCAAAACACCATTGACAAAATATATCCGTATCATAACATACACACACACACAAACACACAGACAGAAACAGAAAGAGACAGAATCAAATTTTATCCTTTTTAAAGATGTAGATTAAAAAGGGATAGATTGGAACACTATTTCTTAAATGGTGATCGATCTGAAATGAGCAACTTAGCGGTTCGTGTGGCGAGCCGCAAGAATACGTCTTAATATGTTTAAATATTAATTATATATAAATAATATAGCACAAGGGCGAGTCCTTATATATCGACCTTGTTTATACGAAAAAACTAGTTAGGTATTTACGTACATTTATTTATTATTTTTAAGAGTTTTGAATGCTTATGGCCAATGAAAACTCTATCGATTTGGATCTTTATTTAATTGTACACTAACTCACTCAAGTTAGGAAACAAGAAGAATAGAATAGAAATATTCTCTATGTACAAAATATTCGCTTCCGCATTCTCCAATTCAGTCTTAAGAATTTAAAATAAATAGTACATATTGTATTGTACCAATATCAAAATATACTCTATTCAAAAAGGCGTTCCAAGCCATTTTGAGACGTCATTTTAAAGAACCATATTAAAAGTAAAACTACCATCGTTTCAGAATGGAAATTGAGATAAACCGATAAAGTAATGTCAGTTAAATACGATGTAATAGAACCTGCCTGAAAGTCAACAACAAGTATTAGCTCTATACTTTTTTATAATCTGAAATGATGTTTTGTTTTATAAGCACATTGATTAAGAGCTATATCAAGGCAATTTTTGGGGTTAGAAAACTATAAAAATAAGTTGAATAAGATAAACTATACAGTGTAGTGATATATTACACATAAATCCAGGCAAGCATCCAGTATTCAACAGCTTGATTTTACAAATACTAGAAACACGCATATCTCAGCAAATTCTATGAAATGTCTGTTAGCCAGCCTGCATTTATTACCCTTTAAAGGGGTGGAAGCTTTTCTCAGCTTTTGGACATTTAGCAGCTGGTATTTTACTTTTATGGAGGTCACGTTTCAGAATTCGCCATGTTTGATGTTGTAATGATATATCATTAAAAGATTAAATTTAGAATCTCATTAATGATTTACATAATAACGAAAGAGGGGGCATTTCGCGAGAATTGTTTGATAATTACATAATTCCTATAACGTCATATTTTACTTTTTATTTTATATTAATGGTATATGAATACTAATTAGGCTACTGATATATGCTACTAATTATAATGTTGATTACCTCATTGATCTAGAGGCTGTATAAATATTGATTAGGTTTTTTGTCCAAATATATACACATATATAACGGGGAACATTATATAATATTTTGCCAATTAGTACAAAAGTGTGTACAAGTATAGCTAACTTTAAAAGTAAACTAAAAATTTTTATAAGCGATAATGTATATGAATAAAATTAGTAAATATTATTTAAAACAAAAAATATTGTTGCCATAGTTTAAATTTTTACATTATTCTGTCATTTATTTATTTTTCTTTTTTGGGTCAATGTGGATAATTACTGGCACATATTCTATCACTAAATAAACTTTGTATATAAGATATTTGCATTACTCATTGTAAAGAGAACTGTAAGGTTCTTTATGGGTAATAAAGTTCTTTAACCTGAAGTATTCTCAGTAACAGCTCGGTATCTGATAGTTGGAATTCTGATAGAATTGAATGGAATTCTGCAAAGTGTGCCTCGTGTCGGATTATTATTGGAATTAGTTAATAGAGATGCATTTGTATTTGCACACATATACAAAAACACACAATGTGCGTGTATATATTTGCAAGCAGACAATTCAGTTTCATTCATTTGTATTGATGAATTGACTTCTCACTTATAGCATATATTAATCATACACCTATTTGCAAAGATGTGTTTCGTTATAACTAATGTGTATTCAGAAACATAGTTATAGTGTGATATCTCGTAGACGTCATCGTTCATACATTTACGAGATAATTTATGACGTGATTAGAACGCACAGACTATTAATCTACATTGTTGATGGAACTTTTTAGAATGTTGTACGTTTGAAATAGACATTTTATTTTTAACAAGCTGTGCCCGTGACCTTGTACGCGTTTGAATTTAACCAAAAAATATTGTAGCCTAAGTTGCTCCTTATTATATCAGTTATCTTGCCAGTGAGAGGATCGTCAAAATCGGTCCAGCTGTTCCACAGATTAATTAAAAACATTTTATTTTTTATACATATGTATTGAGTAAAAAAGGGCTATTTTAATATTACAATCAGACATTCCAATTTTATTATATGTATAGATTTGACAATGAGGTAAGAACAAATATTACAAATATTCTTTGTGCGATTCTTCTGGGAAATTCACAAGCTTTTTAAGAATGAAATAAAAGATTAGTTTATCTCTATAGATGTATAATAAAAAGCGATTTTTCCAAAGCAATTACGATAAGAAGACAATGACACAGAGTAAACGTAATCAGAGAACATCGTGTAGTTTTATTACTACGTTGTAATGTTTTTTTTTTTATTGAAATATGCCATAATATTTTTCTCACGCACTCCGATTGCATCAGTGATCGTCCTCGGGAAAAAATGAGTGTCGCAAGAGTAGCGTGAATCGTAAGAGAAAGCGACGCAATTAGCGACTGTGACGTAAGCTGCCTGCTCGCTCCCGGCCGGACCGGATAGTCCGTGGACGCCTTAAACGGTACAGGAAATGCGATTTTTCCTTTCTAAGCCGATAAAAGTTCGTTGGAAACGTTTATCGGTGCGTTGAACACTTCGAATTTTACAGATTTAAATAAATCAACGTTTATCGTTAAATTTGCTGACATAATGAGAATTTCTGGTATGAGATACTATTTTTAGTTACTCTGTGGCTTGTTTCAACGCCAAAAAATATGTAGACATTTTTTAATTTGTTGACTGTATTGAAATAAAACTACGGTCACGGGTAGACTGACCACGCACGCTGTAAAGTGCTCGAAATGTCGGGATGCCAAAAATAATTAATATACGCGATTTAAATCCGTTATAACTAGTTTTATTTCAATGTGTAATCATCGCGAAAATCTAAGACAACATTGTTGACTGTGGTTATATGACTTTGGTAGACCTGTGTGTGAATGATCTCTTAACATCTTACTAGCTAGCTTAGTGTTATTTGAGCAAGGCAAACAGATCTAGAGATAATTAACAAGGAATGGATAGTATTATAATATTGATTAAATAGTTTATTAAATAAGAGTCCAGCATTACTTTTATTATGTTTAAATTTATTGTAACCTATTTAGAGATCTGAATGAAAGGCTTACTATTTTTATAGTTATATTCATAATCAAAGACCAATACAGATCTGTTATAGGTATGTTCCGAGGGGTAGTAAGTTAGTCGGTGTTAATTAACTCTACCTACAGTAACTACAGGCACAGGCGATATAACACCTTAGTTCCTAAGGTTGGTGGCGCATTGACGATGTAAGGAATAGTTAATATTTCTTACAGCGTCATTGTTCATGGTTGATGGTGACCACTTACCATCAGGTGGCCCATATGCTCAATGCAAAAAAACCTATATAACATCTTAGTATATATAATAGTTGTAAACGCATTCGCGGTATAATTTTGTTCATCAATTACAATTTGTTTAACTGAGTAATTGTTATTAGAATCCGTCGAGACTTTCTAGTGTAATTAAGTAACAAACAGACATACTTTCGCTTTTATAACACTGCTAAGATGTGTAACGCGTTGGCATGATGCAGGTGGAACTAATTTCGCGAGTGCAATAAATATTCGTAACAGGAAGTAGGAAGAGGAGTGCGATTTAATTGACTGTACTCGTAATAGACGCTACACATCATTGGTCTCTAATGTGTATTTTTATTTCTATTTTTTTTTTATGGTTCCGTATAAAGTGTAGATAATAATCTACTATTCAGACACTTCAGTAATAACTGAACCCAAGTCTCTGCTTGTGCGACACAGGGATATACGCATACTTTTTGTAATTAAAATTGTGGAAAGGAGTAAGTGAGTGTCTTGATGGTTCATCTTGATAGAATCTACTTTACAAAGCAGTGGTTTCACATTTAGTTCAACAATGCTTTTATACTTAAACTTGAATATGAATATTTTGATGAATTTTGTTTTCTTTAGCGATTTGGGCCACGAGAGTTGGAGGGGATAAATATAAGAGCAAAAATTAATAATTCATCATCTATTTCCTTGCTCTTTTAATACAATTAACAAAATCCTACACGACTGTATGTACTTTTCAGGGCATAGTAGGATAGCCATGCAGACTGTCATTGAGAATTTATCAACCGATGAACATGATGAATATAGTTCATATTTGTTATTATCAATTCAAATCAAATCAAATTACACTTTATTCAAGTAGGTTTTTTTACGAGGACTTTTAAATCATCATTTGACAACTATATTTAGGGAAGCTACCACCTGTTCGGGAAGTAGATACAACCGACAAGAACAGACAAGAAAATGAGTAGTTACTCTTTTTCAACATCTAAAAATACAATCATATTAGGAAAATACAATTATATATGTTTGTAATATAAATTACCTGGAAGTAAACAAGTATTAATTCCACGCTTTTTTATCATTTGTATAATCTTGTATTGAATTGATAAATTAATAAATCAATATTAAATTAGTAATATATTAATTGTGTAGCTGCATAAAAGCATGCCAGTTATTTGATATCAAACACGAGGCACGAATTCGAGGTATTCGGGCGAACAATATTATATTTAATGTTCTCTATAATTTTACATATATTTGAACAAAACATGTCGTAACGGGTCAAATAGGAATATTGACATCAGGGCATGTACACAGAAAAGTTATGTAATTAAATGGACAAGAGATAATTAATATTCTTGGTGAATATTCTCAAGTCCAATGATATTCTAATAAACACATATGTTATACCCATACTAAACAACAGAAAAAAAGTGTGCCGCGCCGGGGACCGTTTATTTTACATATCGTTACAAGTAAAAAGGATAGCTTGATAAAAACAATAAGTAAAAGGGATAACTAGATGTTTTAATTGCGCAAAACGTATTACTACGTAATTATGATGTGTTATAACGTATTACTACGTAAAACGACTAAAGGCAAACGTCCCAATTAGGACGTTTTCTAGTCTTCACTTTTTGCGCGTTAATAACATATTTGTTTACTAGAACATCATTGCTCAAGTCTATGAAAATAATTAAATTTTGAAAGATTCATAACGCTTTTCATGTTTTAATATGTTTGTTAATTATATTTTTATATGTATTGTAGTTTAAAATATATTATTGAATGAAAATTAAGTGACGTCACCGGACATATGACGAAGCGTTACAGAAGATATCTGACAGGCGGGCAGGGGACGGCCGTATTATTGGCAGAGGATAGAAAGATTGATTTGTCGTCAGTCGCATTTCTTATGTGTTGCTTAATGTTTTTATTATTACTTAAAATAAGATTATAACTATGTGCGTGAATAGTTTTTCAGTAATTTGGTGAATAATAGATTATAATGTATATATTTTTTTCATTGTTTTGTAGTGTTAGTGTAGTGTGATCAATATCGTAACACTGTCTTTAGAAGATACCGTCACTTCCTCAGACACTTAATGGTCGCAGTAAATGTTTATGATATAAAATATTATGTCCTTTTAAGGACTCTATGATGATCATAAAATAAATCGTTCGATTTTATTAAGCACTCATATATTTTTATGATATATAGTTTCTCAAGAATTAATTTTATAATTTAAAAAAATATACATTTTATTTTTATATTATTGTTCAAATTCTTGGTACTGTATAGACAGTCATAGTTTTATATTTATATAAATATGATTGACGATATTGCGTTGTCAATGGAGACCAGTCAACGCTGTGCATATTACAGCACAATTATGTGCGTTACCACAGGTGCACAGTCTATTCCCTGACTCCTATAATCCAATGTGACGCTAATCGAATTGGCTGGAAAGGGATTATAAAACGAACGACTTTAAGAGCTATCCAACAGAAGTGTACTTCCAACTGCAAGGATCAGAAGAGGAACCTCAGGATCTTGCCTTATATCTAGACACAAGACCAACAAAACAGGCAACGAATAAGAGGTTGGCTGGAGAGGAGGCTGTTACCCGATACAGGTGACCATCACTTTTCTCCCTGTTTTGTTTTGCAAGGTATAAGGGAGCCACGGGATCTAAGATGCTGTGGTTACATGACTGTTGATGATGAGGCTGAGTAACCTTTTAAACCTATGATAATAAGGATGTTCTCGTATGAAATAGCCTCAATGGTATCCAGGAGATCACAGGTTAAGATCCGATCAATAAGGACTTTTCATCGATGTGATCAAAGACATGTAAGTAAAACTGTATGTTTGAAAAAAACAACATACTAATTGTGTTATCATATTTAAAGTAAAGTAAAAAGTAAAGTAACATCCTGTAAATTTCCCACTGCTGGGATAAGGCCTAAACCATTAAGGAAAGGGTTTGAAACATATTCCACCACGCTTTTTCATTGCAGGTTGGTGGAATGCATATGTGACGGAATTTCGATGAAATTAGACACATCCAGGTTTCCTCACGGTGTTTTATTCCACCGCTGAGCACGAGATGAATTATAAACACAATAAAGCACATGTATATAGTGGTGCTTGCCTGGGTCTGAACCCGCAATCATCGGTTAAGATGCACGCGTTCTAACCACTGGGCTATCTAAGCTCGTTATCATATTTATTTCATTTAATATATGTTTATTTGTATAAACTTCACCTAGAATGACTGTCATTTCGTCTGATAATAATTGCCCCAAATATTACGCGCTGTGTTATAAGTAGTTAAGTTTAGTTCATACAATTAGATAAAAACGGGATAACTTTGTTTCACCTAAACATGAATACAGATATTTGTTTGGATTTGGCGAACTCGGTCGAATTACCTATACTTATAATAAAATTGGGGTGTCTGTTTGTAATATTAAAATAACCGATTCTAACTAAATGTATACGTATGTATGTATACTCGGTTCATATATCAAAACAACATTTATTACAATTTTTCTGTCTGTCTGTTCGTTTCGGCTAATCTCTGGAACAGCTGGACCGATTTTGACGGGACTTGTAATGGCAGAAAGCGGGTAAAATAAGGAAATTTGGCTACAACAATAACTTTTTTTAAAGTCAAACACATAACGCAGCCGAAGTCCCGGGCACAGCTAGTTAATTAATATAATTACTCGCCCTACATACTAATGAGTTTTCCGTTTGATATCGTAGCGTCTTTATTATTATTTCAGTATTAGTCGCTGAATTAGACGAAGAGGATGGATTATGGCCCAACTTATAATTGTCAAAGTTCTTGTACAAGCTTTCCTGATTGAATTTCCGTCAATTTGCCCAATATCAAAGAACAGCAAAGTATGTCTGGGAATATTCATACTTGTGCAGTAACACAAACATGTGCATAGACACATGTGTACTTTTAATATTACACATAGTTCCCTAATACGTCAATTAGACAAGGTCAGCGAGAGCTACGTGCTTTTCTTTGCTTTGGTAATTTTTAAATTTCGAACTGACGAAAAAACACAATATATCTTTTTTGTCAGTTCTGAAGTTTATACCAAGACCTTGTGACCAGCGAGGCAGAAATTCTAATTTAAATATATTTATCAAAAAATACTCATAAAAGTAATACCCTCTAATTTTTCATTGCTGGGTTAGGACTCCTTTCCCTTTGAGGAGAAGGTTTTGGAGCTTATTCCACTACGCAGCTCCAATGCGGTTTGGTTAGGTTAGGATAAACATGTGGCGAAATTTCATTGAAATTAGACACATGTAGGTTTCATAACGATGTTTTCCTTCAGTTAGATGAATTGAAAACTAATAAAGAACATGAAAATTCTGTGTTGTTCGCCTGGGTTTGATCTCGGAATCACCGTTTAAGATGCACGCGATCTCGACACAGCAGGTAATTAAAAAATAAAGTAAAATATAATACAGTTCGAATAAATTCTATCATTTATGTATGACCATCAGAGAATAATAAATCTTTCCTCGGTCCGTTGAATGAATTTCTAAGAAAAAAAAAAATAGACAAGCTAATAGAAAAGTTGAAGAGCGAATTATGATGACAACATTTCATTCCGGTTAATAAAATATTACATTAAAAAGCGACTCGCTTAAGTCTATTTACGAAAGAGTTTCAATTTTGTTAAATTAAAACTTGACTTATTTAACATTAATAATAAAATTCTCAAAGAGGGCTTTATGAGCATTTAATTAAATAAAATATGAGTTTTTAAAATGAATTTAGTATAGTATTATTTTCTGTATATGTGGCTAATGTGCTGGTAAGAACACCTGACCTTGTGTAATTATAAGTACATGCATTAGAGATAGGTACAGATAATTAACATTTTTTTTTCAGTAGGTACCAATATTTACTTGCCAATATTTAAGCGTGGTTCCTTTGCCTGAGTAATTGTAGGACTTTTGTAATTTTAATATTGATAATAATTTTAAGCTGAGTAAAACTCTAACCAGTTTTTAAAATTGATAATGTTATATAATTAGAAAACTTGCGACCCGCCCCGGCTTCGCACGGGTGCTAAATATATTTAGAGAATTTGTTTATTTACGAAATCACGTTAAAAACTTTTTAAATTATCAGTGATTCTTTACTATATTGTCCATGTATTATATACAAAAATCTTCCTCACGAATCGCTCTATCTATTAAAACAACCTTTGATGTGGTTGTTTTTAATATCCGTTGTGTAATTTTAAAGATCCAAGCATACATAGTAGACAGCAGTAAGCGACTTTGTTTTATACTATGTAATGATACCTTACACATTACATAATAGTTCTCCTTATCGATGAAGCGATAAGTTAGTTGAGAAAAATAAAAACCATAATTACAGTCACTTATTCAAAGCTCATTTACAAAATCCGTTATCCGTTGTTTCTGACTTTGTGTTGAAAGTGTCATGAGCGTGTCATACATGATCTGCGTGACAAATCACAAAGCACACGTTATGGAATACAAATTGACGAATTGTTGACACTTTTCGAATTTCGGTCACATGCCTAATGACTCATTTATTGACGCAACAAAAAGTTCCGTGCTAGAAAACTATTGTTGTTGTCTGCCTTTAAAACCAATTATATTTCTAATCTGTATAATAAAGTATTAGGCGGTTTTATCTGTACGGAGTATAGAAAAGGTTTTGATATTGATATTTCAACTTGTTTTAGGAATTATTATGTTTGCAATTAGTAATTTAGTTTTTAGCTCATACAGACTAATTAGCTTAGTAGTAGTTAGTAGCTTTGCGCGGGTTTCCTGTCTTGACTTGATACGTGATAAGTATCAACATAAAGCCTTTAATTGTAAAACATATGTCTGTCTCTATTAATAATAACGCTACCATCGCTAACTATTCTTAAAAGAACAGTACCATCAATCTTGGGAATTCCTCGTGCCTGTAGGAAAACAAATGCCTAGCATTACTTTTTGGCGGTCGAATATATGAGTGGTACCATAAGCCATGCTGGGTATCCTACTGCTACCAAGTAAAAAACTTATGCTTAAGTTTTTTATACTGCATCTTTATAATTAATAAAATATATATTTCCATATATTTCTCAAGGAAACATCAATATAGTTTGTGGTTCGGGCACATCAATAAAGCTAGGTTGATTTTGATAATCAATTATGCCGACATTCAACAATCAATGCCCGCCGAAGAGACAGGACAGGGGACGGCTGATTTTAAGTGGTGACTACGGCTTACTACGCCACGCAGTCTTGGGCATCATTGACCACGTCGACTCTCAACTTCACGAGTAGGCAAGGCGTAATGCGTTTTTCCAGCAGATAAGTAGATGCGATGGGTACACTTTTGTACTGTTATATTTTGCTAGGAATGCTTTAGGTTTCGGTAGTGGCGAGTAACTCCTTGGATCGACAATATCACGATATATATTCATATCCCATTATTTGAAGTATTCTCACGTGATAAATTAACTTTGCCTCATGCCACCCGTGTGAAGTCAGAGCGGATAGGTGGTTAATTAATAATTCAGACTAAGCTTAAGTAAGGTCACTCCTGACACGCCTCGCAATCAGCGCATGCGCTGTTGAAGTTTTTTTATTATATTTCGTAACAAGTTATTGTTTTGTTTTTAATGACAATTTTTTTACATTTTTTGTAATTCTCTTTGTGGGTATATGTGGTAATATAATGTTTTTTTTATTCATTCGTTTTTTTATGTTATTTTATTTCGTCGTCTACAGATATTGTAAAGCTTTTATGTAGATATGTAGTTATTCTCATGTTGTCAAAAAAATTAATGTATTCTTATTACCAAAACTTTTTTATCGATAACCCAAATCATGGTATTAGTTATTAAACAAAAACATCGGTTGACGAACGGAATAGATAAAGACTAAATCCACTGTTCATTTTTCAAAATATAAATAGATAGATAAAATCCAAAAACCTCAATAATAACGTTGTGATTATTCTTTTATACGTTAATTGTTAGTACTTTATTTTACACTACAAACAAAAATTCAGACATCTTCGGACTAAAAAAACATATTACAAAAATACAAATAATCATTTTATCTTTAGTACTACAGGCATACTCAACTTAGGCTAATTCTAGTAGTCACCCAGGGCTTTGCTCGCGTTTTAGGGTGTTGGTTGTCACGTGTCAGGCAAAAAAGTAGCCTATATCCTTTCTTGGAATTGAAGTTTTGCTCCATACCAAATTTCATCAAGTTTTTTGTCGTGAAACAGCGACAGACAGGCAGACAGATTTACTTTCACATTTATAATATAAATATAAAAATATAGATTAGCCATCTCTTCCAGACAGACCATACATGCTTAGTAATATGAGTTAGAAGTTGCGGGCGTAACTAGTTAAACGAATATTATTGTTGTTACGCGTTTTAGCGCGTTTGTATATTACAACAACACGCGTTAAGTACGCGTTAGGCATTAGGTAACATAATTGATGATACTCGTGTTCAGAATGTGCTAATGAATGAGGTGTCATTTTTAATTTCGTTATACGTTATAAACTCTGGTTCTTATTACAATGAATATTTAATGCGTTCGATTTCGTTTCGAATTATGTAAAATTGTTTTGTAGTCGATTCTGTAGCTGTTTTGTAAGATATACGAAAGTCATCGCTGTACACAATTGTAAAAAGAAGGGGTTTTCCTTGTGTTAAACTGAAAATTTACTATCGTATTGTTCATGAAATCTATACTAGAAAACGCAGCATGGTTCGAAAAAGGTTTTAGTATGAATTTTATAATTTTATTGGATAACGTCTGGCAACTGTTTTGTTTGTAGTAATTATGACATTTCTTACAAAAAAAAATTTATGCTATCGGTTGGCAAACTAGCTATGGGTCACCTGATGTTATGTTTTAAACCACACTAGCGCACTCATCCTTAAAGTACTGTTGTTTGGCGGTAGAATATCTGATAAGTGGGTGGTCATGTAAAAAAATATAAAAGAAAATAGCAACTTTCGGAGGCGGGTTTTAGTTTGAACTATATAGTTTACAGAAGACAACGGCTGACGACGGTTTTGCTTGTAATATTTATGATATTTACAGGAATATGCACCAGGAACCTTCTCACTGTAAGTCAGTTATATAAATTTTACAAGTGAGAAGGGTATAATTGGGTTGTGTTAATATTACTTCTTTGTTCAATAACTTTTCATCTGATAGAAAGAGAAGAAAACAATGTCCCTTTCTGCCTCTGTATACCTTTGTTTACTGCTTCTAAGCCACTCATCGAATTTTGATATAATTTTCATTACTATAAAAAACAATAAAACAGAAATATTTTTGTAATATTTTGTCTTTTTTAACTTTCTTGCTAAACGCTTTTAGAGGCGCCATATCAATATAATATAACTGAAATTATATTTGAATGTTCAATTCATGTAAATAATTCTTATGTGAATAAACATAATAACTTTAGTTCACAAGTTACATACAGCAATCACAGGTTTTCTCCCTTCCTCTACTCCATAATCCGATAATACAGAACAGTACAGCAGGAGAGAGATGACGCCTTTATATGTCTGTGTACGTTTTCTCATCAAGGTATCTACAGCCTTAGACGCCACTAGACAAACGAAAACCTCAGTACAAACACGCAGTAACAAAAGCTATATTGTTTTCAGTCATTAAGATTACGCTGAAGATCCGTTAGTTACCACTTTGTGTTTATTGTGATGATAATATAATATTAATACGTTAGTAAACTATCGCTAACGTTAATTATTAATTTAAGCATATTATGTCTACATATACTAAAATTGGAGTGTCTGTTTGTAATATTAAAATAACCGACACTTTACTTTACTTAAGCATATGCATGTATACACGATACATATACCAAAATAACATTTTTTACAAATGTTGACTGGCTGTATGTCTATTTTATTTCGGATAATCTGTTGAACGGCTGAACCGATTTTGATGGGACTTTCACTGACAGATAGGTGATGTCATAAGGAGTAGCTTAGACTATAACAACAACTTTGTTTTTAAATTCAAACGCACCTAATTCGCAGGACAAGATAGTTCTATATAAAATCGGCAATTAAAACGTTGAAAAAGAACAACCTGTGCGTTTTCATGTTTTTTTTCTTTTTACCCAAATTGTGATTGAATTTCAATTCAATATAACATGACAATTGAAAAGTATTTTCGATCCTACTTGAATAAAAAACTTTGATATTTATTAAGTTTGTTTAGGCAATCTCTTTGACTACGGTTATTATATATTGAAAAAAAAATCGTAATTGAATCGTATTACTAAAATAGAAAAGGGAATTCCCCGAAGCCAATTCCTAGCCTTTAACATTTAGCTTTAGTTAATTATGTTTTAATTGGTTAATTTATAAATTCAAAATACAACACGAGCAATTGAATGACTATCTATATAAATTATTCATATATATGTAATGAGTATGCGATGTATGTACGTCCTTTAATTCGTCAATATTGCGTGTATGTAAATTTGCATATGACTGTTAGTCAATATTGTAGACGTGTAACGAATTATATTTGTTTAGAAAATATTATGTAATATGTTATGTAATAAAATTTACTAATGGTTATTTGTTTAAGCAAAGAAAGGTGTTACTTTGACCGGTAGAGCGACGAGTGCGTTTTTATTTGCAACTTTCAATTTTTATGTGTGTAAATGTATTCAAATGTGTGTGTGTGTTATCTGTAAGTATGAATACTAAGATATATTTAAATATAGAACGCCTTATTGTTTTCTATGGTTGTAAAAGGGTTGATACGTTTCTAACTCGGTGAATCGGAACGTAATGATTTGAAAAATGTGCTAGCTAGTTAAATTATCAACGTAAATAATGCTAATGTGAATACATTAAAATTAAAAAAAAATAACTCGATAACGAAAGATACCACCAGTTTAACGAACGAATACACGTATTCGTAATTTTTTGTTGTTTTCTTTTTTTTTAATGAATTTTATGTATACAAAATAGCTTGAGGAAACATAATTTCCTGCCTAATTATTTTTTTTTATTAGTATCAAAACTAAATGCAATTATATTTATAAGCTACGTATAAAAGGGTCAATTTAATATAACAAGTTTACTGGGCCGCATGAAGTAAACAGAGCTTATTTACTTAGGAACTACAGGGTGTTTGCTTGATGTTGCAAAGGCGATCCTGAAAGTTTTGCACCCAAAAGCACATTCATAAGCTCTTTATTGATGGTTCAAAACATACTGTATAGCGAAATATAAATAGCATAACATATGTATTTAAATATTCTATATATGTTAATGGCTTAATTATAAAAGCTTTTAAATAATAAACAAGCCTTAATATTCTGTAAGACATTATTTAAGTGTGAACAAAGTTTGAAGTTAATATTCGTTGATTTTTATTCTAGACATTTTTCTGTTCTAGATAGTTCAATCAACCCGCTTCGATCGATCCCCAAGGATCAACGGAGTTCAAAATATTAATAGCCTATAAATAACTACGGAAAATTCCGCTTGGTTTGGTTAGGTTCAGTATATACATTTTTTTTTCTTTTTATGTTTTTTTTAATATTAATGGTATAGGTTGGCCTACGAGCACATGGGCCACCTGATGGTAAGTGGTCACCATCACCCATAGACAATGACGCTGTAAGAAATATTAACTATTCCTTACATCGTCAATGTGCCACCAACCTTGGGAACTAAGATGTTATATCCTTTGTGCCTGTAGTTACACTGGCTCACTCACCCTTAAAACCGGAACACAACAATACTGAGTACTGTTATTTGGCGGTAGAATAACTGATGAGTGGGTGGTACCTACCCAGACGGGCTTGCACAAAGCCCTTCCACCAAGAAATTACATTGTATATGATTAATAATTTTATATGATTTGTGATTTGATTTAACTAGAGACCCGCCCCAGCTGATACTAAATATACTAGAGAATTTGTTTATTTACGACATCATATTAGAAAATTCTAAAATTATCAGTTTCTTTACAAAATTTTTCCATGAATTATATACAAAAACTTTCCTCAGGAATCACTCTATCTATTAAAAAAAACAGCATCAAAATCCGTTGCGTTATTTTAAAGATTTAAGCATACATAGGGCAGACAGAGGTAAACGAGTTTGTTTTATACTATGTAATGATTAATAAAGTTATATATTGAATATTTGTTTGAAATCATTGAACTAAATTTGATTTATTTTGGAATGAACAGGTATAATTCCAAAGACAGGACATAGACTATTTTGTTTTTATCTAAAACTTACGACCCCCTCCCTAACCTAACCTAATACGCTAGCACATACCCAGACGAAAACTTGTATCATATAAAATTCCTCGTCAAAACTATCGGAGCAAAATTGTGGACTATATTAGAAATCCTTTGAAATATTAGGAGGTCATAGCCCAGCAGTGGATTGTAAGTATATTATAAGATGAAAGAATCCAATTGTTTATTATCTTTCCAGTCATGCAAATTGTTGAGTTTCATTCGCCATTTCTTCTCAGATCAGGGTGTTCTTTTCCAAACTGGTGGTGGTGTTTTATTTGACCATCAATAAGTAAGCGCTAAGACAATAAGTGGTCATACCCGATGATTGCGGGTTAAACCCAGGCAAACACTGAATATTCATGTGCTTAATTTGTGTATATCGTCATAATTTCTTGCTTGACGGTGAAGAAAAACATCGTTAGGAAACCTGCATGTGTCTGATTTCATAGAAATTCTGTCACATGTGCATTCCATTAACCCGCAATGGAAGAGCGTGGTGGAATATGTTCCAAACCTTCTCCTTACAGGGAGAGGAGGCCTTAGCCCAGCTGTGGGAAATTTAAGGGCTGTTGATTTTTAAGTAAGTATAATGCTTCTACATTGCCTAAAGGAATTTGAGTTTGAGTTCTCCCTATCAGTAACTGTCAACTAATTAACATGACAACTAAATGTAAATTTTAAATAACTCAGATCTAGAACTACATAGATAATATCTAGACCGGATCAGTTTACATGAATATCGAACTCGTTAATGATACCGGTACGTAATACATTCGTATATATATTGTATAGGATTGTATACCGTTGACATTCAATGTTACTGTTTGTATAAAGGTCATACGACAAATAAATAGTTATTTAGAGCTAAATAAACGCGTTAGAGCTAAGTAGAAATTCTTGGACTTCTATGACAGTGTTTGTAAATATTTATGAAATGGAAACACGCATGACTTAGCTTATCTTAAATTTGCTGCATTTTTAAAATGAAATTATACTTTATTTGAATACCATTTTATTGACAATACAGGTTTTGGGATATACTTTATATATACTAATAAAACCGTCGAGAAACACAGTTGTAGTGACTACTGTGTTTCTCATTCACCAAACAAAGAATAATATACACCCTTTTAAAACCATCAAACGCTTCTTTTAACTCAAAACACATAAACGCATACTATCTTTCTCTCACTCATACATACACAAAAATACTTACTAATACATTCACACACATATACTAATTATGTATTTATGGTTAAGATAATTGTTTTTAATTACAAACAAATTCATAAATAAATAAATGTATTTTTTTTATTATGGCATTGATATTTTTCTTCGATAATGGGTTACCAACTTTGGGAACTAAGATGGTATGTCCCTTATCCCTGCTGGCTTATCACCCTTTAGACCATAGTACAATATCGCTGACAACTGCTGTGTAGTGGTAGAATATCTGTTCTATCTACCTATGTCTCTACCAAGTATCTACCTAGAGTAACTTGCACATAATCCTACTACCAATTACTAAAATGCAAATTATTCCATATGCAAATATCGTTTTGCAAACTCTTTTAAAATTTGTACACACTATTTTCGACATATTGTTCACCCAGAAAAAAAGGAAAAATATTAAACCTTACTCCCCCTAAAGCGTCTTTATATAAAATATGCAAAAATCTAATCTGTTTACGATTGATTACAAAAAGTTTTTTAAACGTTTATTTGTTTTTATTTTCGAAAAAATCATTCCTAAGTGTCAGTTTCATATTTAATTTAAATCTGTCATATGATGATTCAAAAATACTTGTATAAAGGATTTTTTTTTGTTATTGTATGATATTAAATTACTATATTTTGCAAAGTCTATTCTATAGAATCGAGTGAAACATTCATTCATTTTATTATATTTTTAATGGTACGGTTCACCTGTTTCATAGAAATTGTGCTCGGCAATTATAACCTATTTTGATGAGCCCTTGGCGCTGTACGCCACAAATCTTAGATACTAAGTAGTGATGGTGGTTGGTGTGCCTTACAATGTTTCATTCATCCTCCAAACCAGAAACCAACAATACTAAGTATTACAGCTCGATGTTAGGATATATGATGTAGGGTGGTACCAGCCCAGAGGGCTTGAACAAAACTCTATCAAGTTATGTTCGTAATATTAACATTGTTATATGTACATATATACATACTAGTTATATTCCAGTTAAGCAGCAAAAGTGTAAATTTAATTTTAATAAAAGTAGGTTTTCAATTCGATATTTTTTCTCATTCATAGGTTTCAATAAAATAATTGAGGTAAGCCTTTTTCTTGTTAAAATTGTATAGCATTTGTAATATAAGGTATGAAGTATATTATGAAGTTGTTCAATGTGTCATGGAATTCTGAAGAGCCGTCAAGAAATACATCACTCACTTAAACTTATCACGGAACTGGACACGAACTGGCGACCTTTAACATCAGGTACGCTGACCTCTTTAGACGAGCATTTAGCTATTTAAATTATATGATAATTCCACGTTAAATTGACTAGTCATAAAATTTGAATTTAAAAAGATTTTCCTGTTCATAATTTTATTGAAGATAAAATATTAAAAATTCGATTTAAAAAAAATTAATTTTTTTTTTTAATTTTTAGCAAAGATCACAATTATAGAGCCACTAAATAAATAACGCTCATTATTATGGTAATTACAGTTGTTGTATAACAACCGCAAATATCACACATACATATTCATTAATCACATATCTTCAGACAAACCAAGAATACTTTCACTATCTGGTGCTCATGATCCATGACATAACATCGTATAAAAAATTGTCTATATTAGTAAAAAAATGACCTCCTTGGAAACTTCGAAAAGATCTAGAACTATGTAAATAATTTCAAACATAATATTAAAATGACAAGAATATTTAAAAAATAAAATTAAAAATATAAATAAAATTGATAACTGTTTATGGTGCATAAAACTTACATTTTTCGCAGATCTCGCACGCACTTTAAAAAAAAATAAACAAATTCAAACGCGTTTAAAAATGGAAGCGACTTGTTCGGTATACGAAGTATGACTGGGGAGGCGTCGTTGGCGCAGGTGAATGTGAACGTCACTTACCACTCTTGTTTCGCTAAAGTAACCCGCCCTGTTGGATATGCTTGTGGTCATCATCTGCAGCGAATTAATTACCTGTCTCTTTAAATTGGTAGGTATAACTTCAGCTGTCTTGTGCGTTGAACTTTGCGGTCTATTTGAGTTCGATTGTTATGCTCCTCAGCACACGGACTCATATTTATTCAACACCATGGCGGAGCTTTTAACGTCGTTTTATTCTATAAATAGACTGGTCCATTTTATTTTTCCATTGTTAGAATTTACTAGGAAATGTATCAAAAAAGTATTTATAATAGATATTTATTTTTAATAAAATGTCTTGCGAATATTAAATGTACTGGCCGAAAATAATTTAATAATTTAAATGAGGAATTATTCGAGTAATGTTGTGAATTAATCTTTAATTATTTCCGCATTTCAATAAGCTGATAGACTTGTAATTCAGTCGGTCCGTAGAACGTACAATAAGTTTTAAAATAATGCAGTAGAATGTAGTTCACGAACAAAGTGTGAAATCTGTTTATAATTTAATTGTTCTGTCTAATAATAATTTGAAAATAGAAATCATAAATTTTAACGGTTAAATAAGACCTTCTCTAAAATCATCATAGTAATACACATTGTTTTTTTTTAATTAAAATTAAGTTCTAATGCACGGCTGTTTGATCAACATAAGGAGTGGTTGATACAAGTGACATACAAATGTATATATATTATATCAATGTCATTGCAATGCTACATACCGGCCTACTTTATTTATCGCCTAACTTTCCATTATTGAAACAGTTAATAACAGATAAATAAGCCATAAAGAAGTTTCATTAAATACTTTTTAAGCATAAACGTCCAAGAAGGTCCGCATACTTTTTTTTTTAAATTAAACACGTATTCAAAACGCCAAGGTCTGTTCAAGGCGAGGATGCGTACAGGAATGTCGATACTTTTTTTTTTTTATTCATGAACGAAAACTTGCTAATGATCCTTTCAATTCTGTTTTGTAAGGCTGTACATTGTACTACTTTGTTACGAGAATACCTTTTTAAATTTATAACGTGCCTGCGGTAATTAAATATATTTTCATAGCGTTTTAAAATTTCGTAGTAATTCATCATGTTCTTAATTTAGTACGGATATACGTTTTCTCCGTATTATTAATTCGAAATAATAACTTCATTAGAAACGTGTGAGATCGCTTGTTTGATAAATACCTATATGATAAATATATCTACGTATTTTTATTGCAATTTAATAGTTTTATGGAATATAGTAAGTAAAATCATATAATATACAGTCGTTATATACAAATTTAAAATAGTCTCTCCCGGTTCGTACCTGACGCAAAGCTGCCCATAATGCAGGCTGCATTTCAACGCTGTACGGCAATGGACAACCTCTGTGCCAGGTAGGACTCGGAGTGACTGTCAAATCCCCTCTCTCTAAGGAATCTACGTATATAAAAATCTTTGTTTGCAAATTGATTCAACGAGCCGCCTTTTCATGGGTCCTAATTCACATCAAATATATGGGGCATACCAAACATGTATTTACTTTGTTCCGAAAGTAATGTGGCATAGTCTGTGACATTTTGGGAAAGAGTAAACAAATGCAAGACTTTGAGAACTTATAGACATGTAAAGCAATGTATCCTGTGAATATATCTCAGTTGAAGACGTCTTATTTAGAGGAAGTTTGACTTCAATCTGAGTCATTGAAGTTACTGTGGTACATCATTCGAAATATGCAAGACAACAACAGCTACAGCTACAGCCTATAAATTTCCCTCTGCTGTGCTAAGGCCTCCCCTCCCTTTGAGGAGAGGCTACAGGATATCTCAAGAGATTTTCTGTCCCGGCCACGAGAAAAGTCAGCGGAATGAATCTTCCGTTAAGAGTTACGTTCGAGCATCTGATTCATCTCCGCTCACAAGTTGTTGAGCATGTTTCTCTTAAGAGAGATTATTCGTATGAACCAAATTGACTTTTTAAAAAAAGAACTGGAAATGTATTTTTAGTATATGTATTTTCAAATAAAGAACAAAATGTAATCGATTGTGGTGTTAACGCTTGTAAAATTGAGATATTTATGTTATCACAATAAGGTCAAAATCAAATTTGGTAGAACTCATCTGTACTGAAATCTAAACACCCATTCCAGATTTAGCTTAAACTAGAAATATGAATGGTTGATAACCTTCACTGTGAGATAAGTTTGACTGACAAGATTAGGGCCTGTGACATATTTATCTCAGTGCGTGATAGGATGTGTTGGGGCAAGATCGGTAAAGAGCTTACCACTTTCGCACCGATTTCGGTATTTGTACACTTTTTTATGTTGTTCTTCAGTACGAAGAAGTTTTGTTTATCCGAATTAGGATTATGTTCAGGATTTTACCCGATTGCTGATTGGCGTAATGTACAATATTGGCGAGCCTTGCGGTTACGAGTGATCTTCTATGACGTTGATCTTTATGCTCTCCATGTATAGTTTTTTAAATATTGGGCAACATCACATACATTACTCTGATTCCAACGTAAATAGCTAAACCACTAGATTATGGAATATACATGGAATAGTATCGACGGTGCCAATAACACCCAAATCCAAGACAGAATAGAAAATTAATGAATTTTTCTACATCGACTCGGCCAGGAATCAAACATCGGAGTGGCGTACCCATGAAAACCGACAAACACACTACTCGACCACGGAGGTCGTCAAAAGTATAGTAGCAAGTTAGTTTCTTCTCACAGAACCACGTAATTTAGGAATCGATTTGGAATATTATTATTTTGTCCAGTATGGTATAATTCATTTGATCCCATTTAATTACCGAATTGGTTATTTTTTTGTCGAGTAAGGCTAAGAACTCACGGAGCGGTTTTCACCCGCACCCGCCGCGGGTGCGGGCCCGCAGCTTCTGTAGAATGCAGATATATGTGTAAAAAATTAAAGCACATTTCACGACGCGTTTTACGCCCGCGGTGTGCGCGGTTGTTTGCGGGTCCCGCTGCACTGGCGGTTCATCTTCTACCGGCGGGCGCGGGTCGCGGTCCCGCAGCCGCGGCGATTTGCACCCGCGCGCTCTGCGGTCGGTTGGCGGGCGACCGCGTTGGCAGCGGGGGGGAAATCGCGCCATTTTGCTGGTAGGCAGTGATAACTCCTTGTTCCGTAGTGACGCGTTCAAGCACGCACGCGCACGTTTGTCAACAAAATGGATACTGATATTGAAGTCGATCTACTAATTACTTTGGTTCAAGATAGGCCAGTTATATGGGATAAGAGCTTAGAAGAATATAAGTACAAAAACTTGACACTCAAAGCATGGGAAGAAATCTGCGGTATTTTAAATAAAGATTTTGAAAATTTGGATGAGACAAATAAAAAAAAATATGGTTAGTATTATATAAGTTTATTTTTAACCTACAATAATAATTAATAATTGAGCTGTGTAGTAGCGGGTCGTAAAAAGAATAATAATTAACGTTATTAAATTTTTGACAATTGCCAGCTTAAAGCTCCGCTGTCACTCATAAAATATTGTTGAAAAATATCTCTTATGTTGTTGGCTTGTCTTCCACTGCGTATTGATGGAGGTGTTTGTATACTCTCAAGATTATGAGTAAAATCTTCTTCTCTAATGTGATGGCCGTCTCGTTTTCGTACAAAATTGTGAAGTATGCAACATGCCTTCACAATATTAATTGATAAAGGTATTGATACATCCAATGCACGATTTAAAATTCGCCATTTGTTTGATAAAATGCCAAATGCACATTCTACGTATCTTCGTGCTCTCGATAGGCGATAATTAAATACCCTTTTTTGTACACTCAAAAATTGACCACCATAAGGTCTCATAATGTGTTGATGCAAACCAAATGCCTCATCGGCTACGAATACATACGGGACAGGTGGCAAAGTAGATCCGGGTAGTATTTTTTCATTAGGTAGTTTGATAGAATTGCTATTAAGCGCATTGCAAAAAGTAGTATTTTTAAAAATGGTTGAATCAGCATTACTTCCCGGGGCTCCAATGTCTACAAAAACGAAGCAGTAATCCGCATCAACTACGGCCATTAATACAAATGAAAAAAAATCCTTATAATTGTAGTAAATTGAAGCACTGTTATCTGGTTTAGTTATTCTTATATGTTTGCCGTCTATTGCTCCGACACAGTGGGGAAAATTTGCGTACTTGTAAAATTTTTGGCTGATTTCTTCTAAAAGTTCTGTAGTGATTACCGGAAAACATTCAGACATTAACACCTCCCATAATTTTTCACATGTCGTTCTTATAATTGCTGATATAGTTGTGTGCCCAATTCTGAATATGTAGTGCAAATCGTGCATTGAAGTCCCACTTGCTAGGTATCTGAAATAAATAAATTTACTTAATTACGTATATTTTTTTTTAGGTAACATGATTATAAAAAAATGGAAAAATATTAAAGATTGCTGGATGAAAACAAACAAAAAAGTTGAAACGGAAACAAAATCTGGATCGGGAGCTAAAAAAACTAAAAAGTACATTTATGATGATCAGTTACAGTTTTTGAAGAAAAATATACCTATTGAAAATACCTCCTCAACCTTAACGAGCGATGCTACAACTGAACAAACTACTACTACTACTAACACTACTACTACTGTTGCATCAACATCAGAAGCTTTTGCTACGCCTATCACCTCAGTATCTTCTCAAACTGGTGTTAAAAGAAAAAGAAAAGACGACGCCGACAAAGCATTAATAGAGATGTTGTCTCAACGCGAAGATAGACATTTGTCATTTTTTCGAGGAATACTGCCTTCATTGCAAAATTTTGATGAAGCAAAAACAAGACGATTTCAAATAGCAGTTCTACAAATTATTGATAATCTTGATAATAATCTTCCAGCATTTTCTTATCAATATCCACCATATAATTACAGTCAAGAAAATATCGGCAGTCAAGAAAATATCGGCTATCGTACCTATTCTACTTCTGAAAGCAATACCCAAAGTCCACAAAATATTCCATCAGTTTCTTCAGTCAATACTAATTTGTCAGATGATGTGTATTTTCAATAAAAAAAATTTTTAAATATTACCACTAGTTTCATTAACACCTGACGCAAAAAGTATATAAGTATGTTGTATCCGTTGTCTGGTATCTATAGTATAAGCCTCGTGCTTAGTTTGGGACTAGATGGCGCTGTGTAAAGATTTCCAAGAACAACATTTATGTGTGTGTGTGTGCGTGTGTGAGTGCGTATGTGCGTGCGTGCGTGCGAGTTGTTAAAAGAAACTTACATACCTTAATGTGACTGCCAACATTTCCTCTGGTGATATGGGATCTCGCATATTAGTATGTTGTTTTTGAAGAGCAGTTTCTGTTTTTTTTTTAAGTTCTAAATAACTACTTATGGACATTCGGAAATAATTAAAGAACTTCTCCTCATCCTTCTTTAACTCATTAATAAGAGTAACAAATAATCCATAACGATTTCTTTCCGCAATTAGTGGATGTATCCAGAATCTTTTAGGCCTTCTTTTTTTAATTCTTCTGTGAAGTAAATATAACGCAACAGCTCGTTTCTGGTGTGTATCCATGACGGTCTGGAACTGAACTGATCGTTTAACCGCCCGTCTTGCAACCGCCCGTCCTGCGATAATCAACCGCTACGTTTGCGGGTGATAATCGCAACCGCGGCGGCTGCGTTATCGCACAAAACTGCGGTCTCGTGAGTTTTGAAAATAAACTCCATTCCGCCACCGCGGCGGGCGCGGGCTGAAAACCGCTCCGTGAGTTCTTAGCGTAATAGAGCGACCTCGTAAATTGGTTGGTTAATCAATTTCTATCATCGTTTCGGGGTCATTGAGTATGTTAAGAAATGATAATAATAATTATTAAACGTATATTAAGCGTGTATTACACGGGGATCTGATTAAACTAGGTTGTCGAGGAGACTTTTACTTTTGTTTGCATTGTATAATGAGTCGAGTGAAACATAAGGCTACGTTTACACAAATTAAATATTATTATACATATGTGTAATTACTGGTTTTCATTAGCTGTTTCACTTGCATGTAACGGTAAGAACAGTGATTTATAATTTTGAAAATAAGGGGGTTAATGCATACAAACATTTATTGTTTGACTAAGTACAAGATTATGTTATAATTACAGCAAGGAAAATTGAATATAAATGAAGAAATCAATTTCAAATTCCTTATATGATCTTAATTAAATAACAATAGGTAGAGGTGATGGTTTCTTTATTTACGAGTAAGTCGTAATATTTTTATAAAAAAAAGTAAGTAATAGCCTGTAAATTTCCCACTGCTGGGCTAATGGCCTCCTATCCCCTTAAGGAGAAGGCTTGGAACATATACCACTACGCTGTTCCAATGCGGGTTGGTGTATTGCACATGTGGCAGAATTTATAAATTTATTTATATTATACTATCTATCCGAAACTATTTTCTGTGGTGGGTAACATTTTAGCTCTTAAATTGGTGATATGAATTTTTTAATATTTCTTAAAGCACCAATAATGATCTATGGACAGTGGTGAGTAATTACCATCTGCTGACATACTTGCCAGTCCTACTGACCTATATGACATAAAAAAAATAATATAAAACCTCTTTTAATACACACAAGCAGTAAATATGTTATCTCGTGTGAACGCCGCTTTAGACTCGCCCACTCGCTAGCCTTGACGCGGCAGATGCTGGGACGAGCTCTGCATACAGAGATGCTCTTACCTGTTTTATAGATAAAAAAAATTAAATGCGTTTAATAAGACCTATAAAAAAAATCAATTATTAACTTCTTAATATGTCAATAGAAGATTTTTGCTATGGCTTCATTTATTACAGATCATTTAAATAATAAATTAATGTTAATGGTTCAGCCAGTGTTTGCAAGGAAAGCGTAAATAATGTGTTATTACTTCACATTCGAAACTTCTAAAGTGATCAGTGAATCTTTACTAAATTGTCTATGTATTATATACAAAAACCTTCATCTAAAATCACTCATATATATAAAAAAACCCGCATCAAATACATTGCGTATTTTAAAGATATATACATAGGGACAGACAGCGGTAAGCGACTTTGTTTCATACTATGTAATGAGGAGAACAGAGACATTTTTTTCCACAAAAATAAGAAAACTACATATCTAAATATATATATATGTCCGTATCAATAAGAAATAAAACGAATGCCATCTTCCATTTATCGTCTGTCGATTCCCAATGGTACGTCACTTATTAAGAATTCAACACAAACTTCTTTGGTAATGTTATTCAAGGAATAAATACAAGGAATCGTAGTATAGAATTTATTTTATACACAGAACAAAAGAATAAGTTCACCGGATATTCTTCGTATTCTGAACAGACGCCGTATTTATGAGGTTCCGGAAAATACGATGTACTGCCTGTTTTATTCATACTGTAAGTTTTTTTATTTAATATTAAGAACATTTAGTATATTATAAAATGTAAGATCGGTATATCGACTTTGTGTACACCGATACTAATAATGAGGTTTTAATCAAAATAGGGAAGTTATCAAGTCGGTTTTATTATTAAATATAGTAAAACCGGCTGTCATGTTATAGACCTATTTGACGGGCTCCGTGGCCGAGTGGTGTGTACACCAGTTTTCATGGGTACGCCACTCCGAGGTCCCGGGTTCAATTCCCGGCCGAGTCGATGATTATCATTTAGTCTTGGGTCTGGGTGTTTGAGGTAACGTTACGAGGTTACTTCTGATTTTCCATAACACAAGTGCTTTAGCTACTTACATTGGGATCAGAGTATTGTATGTGATAGTGTCTCATACTTATTTAGTATGAATGATAATGACGAAATTAATGAGGACCATATTGTAAGGTAGGTCTTGAGAATGGATGTGGAACATAGAGGTAGAAACGACCAAAGAAACGCTGGATGGATTGTATCAAAGACGATATGGTTATAAAGAATGTTACTTGTGAGATGACGTTCTGTTATACGATAATTGAAAAATAAAAAGAAGAACTGAAGCTAGACAATAATTCAAAACAAAAGTTATTTAAAAACCGCTGTATAAGCTATAGAGTAAGTGGTCTGCCAGCAATAAGGCTAGCAGAGCCAGGGTATAACAGTTCGAAAGAACAATATGGAAGAAGAAGACATGCTTCGCCACTCCAAATAAAATTGGGATAAGAGAAGGAGGATGATGAAATAAAAAGTGTTTTACGTAAGAACTTCGTCATTCCTTTGGATTTTATTTTTGTTTGATAAGTGTACGCTTATATAGGACTACGCTTAGTTTCATTAATTATTTTATGATTAATATAAGGTATTTATTTTTTATTCTTGAATTACATTTTTCTAAAGAAGTGAGGAAGAGAAAACTTTCGTGACTTCGAATTTCATGTAAGTGATAACTCTATAATTATCACCAAGTGTAGTCATTCTGTGCAAATAAACTTAGCGTGAAACACGATCGCGAATAACACAAAAATGTGACTTCGATTATAATAACAACAATTAAATAAAACACGCATCCATATAGTCGATTAGCGTAATATTATTTATGATATAGGAAGGAGGACTGGTAAATGATCCATCAAATCAATTTATTCAAGTAAACTTCACAAAGAAGCGTTTTTGAATCGACAACAATGAAATAATCTAATCATCTAGTGGTCACCACCACCTGTAAGATATTAAGCAATCCTAATTAATGCGCTACCAAAACTGTGCTACTGAGACTTCTAACCGAAACACAGTAATACTAAATACCACTGTATGAGTATGGTACATAGTATATGATAAGGTTCTAAGCCGTCCACTATGTTACTCTAATAGTTGATATGTGATAGACTTTCATCCAACAATGCACGTTCTCCTGCGATGTTACTCTTCACCACGAGATAAAAATTCTGAGAAAGCTTAAAATCAGTAGTCAAGATTTTTACTGGGCCAGCTTTAGCTTGTAATGATCGGAGGACAGTCGCCATGAAGTATTAAAGAACAACAAACATTCGTATTTTTTCCAACATCACTGCCATATCTTCCAACTGTGAAGAAGACGATTATTAATTTACACCAGTTATTCAAATGTGTATTTTTCACGTGCTAGAATGTCATCCGAGTTCCGAAGGTTTGCACACGATATATTCCTTGCAAACAGGATACAACGTCATTCATACTGCCTAGGAATTGCATATAAAATCGAATTTCACATATTCCAGTAACAGCCAAAATAAACGTCAACAGTGCCTATATTATTAATGTTTTATATTTACGTGCTACCATTACTTCGTAATTACTGTCTTCACGAATTTTTGCTTAACCCAAAGGTTGTAAGGTAAAGTATGCCTTTAGGCCTTAAGTGTGCCTTTTTTCTTTTGCGTTGCGGTATGTTAACGTAATACAAGTTGTAATATATACTATGTTACCAACAACACTGATCATAAGGAAAAATAAAATAATTATTAAATTGTTTGAATTGAGATACATTGATTGATAGGAAAAAAAATACTTTATTCAAATAGGCTTTTACAAGCTCTTTTGAATCGTTATTTTACAGGATGTTAAGTGAAGCTACCACCGCGACCGGTTCGGAATGTAGATTCTACTGAGAAGAACTGAAAAGAAATTTACTAGTTATACTTTTTAAACTTTTAAAATAAAAAATATATTAGTATTATATTTATATGTGCATATATATCCTGCCCGGAAGTCAGTAGTAGCTGTAGCTTTTTTTAACATCCATATAATTTATAGATTTATTTTAATAATTTTTCTGTGTCTTTATTTATTTCTTTTTGTGATGTACAATAACTTATATTTCATTAGATACAATAAATATAAAATTGAAATAAATCACAAATATAATCTACAAAATAACTAAATATATAATTGAATAACAGTAATATTTATGCGTTTCTTACAATAATTACCTTAATAATTTAATTTGAACGATTTCACATCAATTTCATTTAGTTATTACGATAAGATATAGTGGCATCATTAAATATATATACAATAATAATTTGCTTATTATAATAATCTATTATAGACTAGACAAATTTTTATATAGATAGGTTGTCTGGCATGTTATTAAGGTTAAAAGGTTACAAGGTATATATATGTAACCTATTCTTACATACACTTTCCTTCACATCACATCACACCATCAGCCCGTTTTTGTCCATTGCTGGACATAGGCCCATCCAAGTGCACGCCACTGTGGTCTTTCTCCGGCTACTCGCATCCAGCTCCTGCCTGCGGCCTTAGGTATATCGTCGCTCCACCGTGCCTGAGGAAATCCTACACTACGTTTGCCGAGACGCTGTCTCCACTCTAGAACACGTTTTCCCCAACGGTTGTCGGTTCTACGACAAATATGACCAGCCCACTGCCACTTCAGCTTACTAATCCGGTGGGCTATGTCGATGACTTTGGTTCTTTGACGGATCACCTCATTTCTGATGCGATCCCTCAAAGAAACGCCGAGCATAGCCCTATCCATAGCACGCTGAGCGACTTTAAAATGGTGGACCAGCCTTGTCGTGAGTGTCTATGTTTCCTAATTCCAAAACATTGTCACATGATTGGTCATCACCAACATTAGACACTGACACTGCAAATATTAATCATTATAATTATTTCACCAATGCGCCACCAATCTTGAGAGCTAATATGTGAAAAAAAAACAAACATTCACACACTCATACACACATCCATACAAATTCAATAATACTAAGAATTTTTAAGCGTTACAGTGTATGATGTGTTTGTATTCAAAAATAATCCGCGTAATCAGAACTTTTAGAAATATTACAAGATATATATTACAGGTGCATTTACATATGTTAGTACAATATAAAAGATATAAAGTAGGTTTTTGTCGTATAAAATATACGTTTAAGAGATTCCTTAATTCATACAACTGATCAGAACACATAAAAAATAAAAATAAAAAAAAGCGCGCGAAACCGAATTTAATTTTTGGGCGCGAACGCTAAAGTATTCAATGTGTTTTATTTTGGACTTGTAAGCTTAATTGAGTAAGTTGTTTACTTCAATAAATTCGAAGATAGAACTATTTTGGTTTGATAGTAAAACAAAAGTTTACTCGCTTGAAGTTTGACAGTTGAAACATCTTGTAAATACTTTGATATTAATTCGAATCATAGCAGGTAATAAAGTGATTTAACGTCAGTCACCAAAAAGTTTTCAGTCAAAACAATGAAATGTCTTACAAAAAGTGTCTGATGGGACGAGACAGAACCTCATCATCTATCATGGCTGTGGACTCTGATCCATTCCATTTCGCTTAATAACTTACAACTGAATTGGGAATTTTTCTTCGAAGATGGTTTAAGTTGTTCGAGATAATCCAGACATTCTGAAGTCTGGGACATTTGTTATGAAAACGAAAGTAATAAATATGATTGTGTGAATTATTCAAATAGGTCAATATATGTTTAAAAAACAGTTAGTTAGAAATTCTACTTCTTCGGCGTATTAAAATAGTCTTTAATTACATTTAAATAATTAATAAAAAAATAATTATTTTAATATTAATTATTTAAACGTAATTAAATAATTGTTCATCATCATCATCATGTCAGCCTTAAGACGCTGAACATACGCATCACCCAATGGCTTCTTTTTTATGGTATAGGTTGGCGGACAAGCATATGGACCACCTGATGGTAAGTGGTCACCATCACCCATAGACAATGACGCTGTAAGAAATATTAACTATTCTTTACATCGTCAATGTGCCACCAACCTTGGGAACTAAGATGTTACGTCCCTTGTGCCTGTAGTTACACTGGCTCACTCACCCTTCAAAGCGGAACACAACAATACGGAGTATTTGGCGGAAGAATAACTAATGAGTGGGTGGTGCCTACCCAGACGGGCTAGCACAAAGCCCTACCACCAAGTGACCTGCCTGCATCCAGCGATACCCCGCTATATACATGGTGATGATGATGATCTATTGAAAAATTCACTTTCACCTTTTTTTTTGGTGCCAAAAGAGAATTTAAAAAAGAAATTTTATAAACCGAAAAATCTCAAATTTATAACACACGTACATAAAATAGATTTTACAACATTTAAAACTTATTAAGTACTTACTCTTCTCTAAAAAATATTTGGTTGGGGAAAAAGTCTTTTCGCATATAGTATGTATGAACTTGTAATAAAATCTCTTTGGCTATACCATTTGTATCTGGCTGGTTTTGGTATCATTAAAAAAGTTTTAATTTTAAAGAAGGCACTTCCAAATGCAAATTAGGAATTTGTGTGATTTTCATTTGTTTTTGTTGTTGTTAAAATGAGTGAATGTAAAGAAGAAATTCGATACATTTTAAAAATTTACTATAAAAAAGGTAAAAATGCAACTAAAGCCGCGAAAAAAATTTGTGATGTTTATGGACCTAATGCAGTATCTGTGAGAGTAGCGCAAGTTTGGTTTAAGCGTTTTCAAGCCGGAAATTTTGATATCAAAGATGCATCTCGCTCTGGTCGCCTTGTTACGGACAAAATTGATGCCATTTTTGAAAAAGTGGAGCAAGATCGGCATATTAGTAGTTACGATGTAGCTGAAGAACTGGCAATTGACCACAAAACGGTTTTGACTCATTTGAATAAAGCTGGGTACACAAAAAAGCTCGATATATGGGTGCCTCATGAACTCACTGAAAGAAACCTAATAAACCGTGTACTCATTTGTGATTCTTTATTACGACGTAATGAAACCGAACCATTTTTGAAGAAGCTGATAACTGGTGATGAAAAGTGGATCACATACGACAAGAACGTGCGAAAAAGATCGTGGTCAAAGGCCGGTCAAGCTTCACAGACTGTGGCAAAACCCGGATTAACTCGCAACAAGGTAATGCTGTGTGTATGGTGGGATTGGAAGGGCATCATTCATTATGAGCTGTTACCGCCCGGCAGGACCATCGATTCAGAAATGTATTGAGAACAATTGATGAGATTGAAGCAAGAAATTGAGAGAAAGCGGCCAGAATTGATCAACAGAAGGGGTGTGGTTTTTCACCATGACAACGTTAGACCTCACACATCTTTAGCCACTCAACAAAAATTACGAGAGTTTGGCTGGGAGGTATTAATGCATCCGCCGTGTAGTCCTGACCTTGCACCTTCAGATTTTCATCTGTTTCGGTCTCTGCAGAATTCCTTAGGCAGTGTCAGGTTAACATCACGAGAGGACTGCCAAAACCACTTGTCGCAGTTTTTCGATCAGAAGCCCCAAAATTTTTACAGCAATGGGATCATGTCACTACCAACAAGATGGCAAAAAGTTATGGAACAAAATGGCACCTACATACTTTAGTCAAATGTAAATAAACTATAAAAAAACTTTTTGAATTTTCATATAAAATACGAAGAAACTTTTTCCCCAACCTATTAATTAAACTAGCTCATTAAACAAAAAAGTAAATAAAATTCATCCGTTAAAATATTAACGATTTTTATTTATAAAATATTTAATCAAGTTGGCTCAAAGAGCACTTTTGAATCGTTTTTAATTTAATCCCAACCAAATAAAAATAAATCTGTTATAAAAGCATATTTATTATATTTTTCAAGCGATCCTTTTTACGACTAAAATAATATAAACTTAGATTTTCATGAGAGAGCCTTTATGTGGTGAAAAATATCGTAAGGAAACCTTCAGGATTTCTAAGAACCCGCAATGAAGCACTACGGATTAAGCTCAATCCTTTACCTGAACGAGATTTAGACTCGGCAGTGGGTTAGCGTTCTATTGAGATAAAGAAAATCCTGGATTTATCTCATATCCCATAAGATTACACAGTCTTTTGTTTATTTTTATTTCAATTGCTTATTGTAATAATAATACTATCGTTAATGTAAAGAGCTGAGATGGATCAGCGATTCGAACGCGTGCATCTTATTCGATGATTGCGGGTTCAAACCCAGCAAGCACCACTAAATATTAATATGCTCAATTTGTCTTTATAATTCATCTCGTGGTCGGCGGTGAAGGAAAACATCGTGAGGCAACCTGTATGTGTCTAATTTAATAAAAATTCTGCCACATGTGTTTTCCACCAACCCACACATTGGAATGGAATTGGAACAGCGTGGTGGAATATATTCCAAACCTTCTCCTCAAAGGGAGAGGAGGTCTTAATCTAGTAGTGGGAAATTGACCGGCTGTTGTTGTTGATGATTATTGTAAAATGCCATGATATAATTTTTTTATCTGTTATGGAATGCTTTCTGATAATAATTCCGAACATAGAAACATCACTGGCCTTTCATGTACATTCTGCGTTGATGCATCGGAATGGAATCAGCTTAAAGTCTTCTCCTTATGAAGAACCCTCAAAATTTACAGACATTTTGGTTCTGTGCTAAATTCAGCTGATACAGTCGTGGTGCTAATTGGATCTATCGTTAGTAATGAAATTTTGAATTAGAGAAAAACGTTTTTATGCTCATGATATCATAAAATATAGTCCAATTCATGTAACAGTATAGGCCAATTGTTCCACTTACACAAGCCGCGAGAGGAGTACGTAGGTAAAGGTTTCGTTGATTACACGATGCGTATAATACGGTCCAACTTTGCTATTACCGTGAAGGTCTCGACTTGTTTTAGCAAACGTTCACATTTGACCTCTGTGTGTTTGTTTTCGAGCGATTGGTTGATATTTTTGTGAAAATACCGCTCGAGGGATTTGATGACCTTTTTTGTTCATCTTTATGTTTTTTTTTTATTTAAGTAATGTGCTTGAAGATCACGATTTTTCACTTTTGTTTTATTAATCTGATATCATGGGAATTGGTGTAATTTACAATGATGCGTTTCGAAATAGACGTGTGTTTTAGATATTGTATACTAGTAGTTGCCCGCGGCTTCTCTCGCCTTTTAGGGTGTTCAAGTTATGGTATAACATATATCCCGAGAATCCTCCCTACGTGTTGGAGGCCCGCGTAGGCGGGTCGACCGTCAGGGCGTCACGGAAGCATGCGTAGGCGATCCTGTGGAGCCCGCCGAAAGACGGAGAGGGTACCGCTGGTTTTTTAGTGGGTAAACCCGGTGGACCTGGGCGCACTCGGAGTCCAGGAAACCGGGGAGTCCCAAACACCCCTCCGCTTTCCATCACGTGGGGGAAGTACGTAAAGCGTTTTTCCAGCGAAAAAAAAAATGGTATAAAACATACTTGATGTTTTATACCAAATGACGTTAAATACGGTTTCGGGGTTTGGTCGTCAAAGAGCGATGGCAGAAAGCCTATTTACCTCCATATCCCAAATTGTGTCAAAATGTATTGTCCTTAAAAACATTGTTAGTTGTTATCTTCAGTCTTTTATTTATATTTGTGTCCTGTATTTAACCTCAAAGACCTTAGAAGATTATGTACGCTAATACTGTTATAAATTATGACGTATATAATTATATTTTTTCATAATATTTTAATGTTCCAGTTAAAACCCTGACAAGCACTAATAAGGATTCGTGTGCTTAATCATAGTTTATAATCATTTATTATCAGATGATTTACTACGGCGTGTTGAATGTGGAACACATGGGCTAGTAAAATCCGCAATAAAGTATCTTGCTCCAAGCTTCAAACTTTTCCCGGAACAGAAGGGTACTTAACGTCATCCCTTTAAATGAATGACTTGTGTTTGTTTTTAATTATGGGTTAAGTCCAGGGCTGGATTTTGCAACGGGCAACTGGAGCAATCACCCCCTTTCTCTTCACAAGAGGGCCCCCCCTATACATATGTAGATTTAATGTAAATACTGTTTCTAACAAAAAGAAAATGAAAAGAAAGGTAAATTATTGAAAAACTGGACTAACATTGTAAAATAATAATTAAAAGCTTCCACTACTCTGTTGCTCCAGGGCCTCCAGACGTCTAAATCCGGATCTGGTACTAATTTTATGTATAATATTTTATTACACTTTAATGACTTATGGAACAGACTACAATAGAAGTTTAGACGAATATTGTTCTAAATGAAAGGAGCTCTTACCAAAAATGTTTTATCATAAAACAAAACTTAAGATATCATTGAAGTCGTTCTATAGTGTATACTTTCCAAAATTATTTCTTTACTTCCTATAGAAATGCGTTATTCATTGCTCATTATGTTTGTATTTCTACATACACCAGTATCAATATGCTAGCAATGAACAGAGTGTTTTCAATATGATCGTTTTAACTGTTTCCAAAACCTTTGAAAGGATGGAACGATGTACAGAGGATGGGTCGATGGGGAAATGTTCCTTCAAATATAAAATCTGATCATTATTATGTATCAGTCAAAAAGTTATTTATTTCTTTGTGACGTAGGTATATTTGACAACGATATGAAACGTCTGTAAAGACTTTATTATAGTTAGTTTCGTATTTTCAATATGAATCGGTCTTGGGAATGTTTTTCAACTCGTGAGACAGTCGAAATACGTATCATTTCCTTTCTAGTTTGGTTAAATAATAAACTATTTGTAATTGCTTGCAGATGAGTTTTTCTATAAGGTAGACGACTTGTAATAAAATGAACTAGTACTGGACAAAAGACATTATATAATACAACAATAACAGCCTGTCAATTTCCCACAGCTGGGCTAAGGCCTCCTCACCCTTGAGGAGAAGGTTTATAACATCTTCCACCACGCTGTTCCAATGCGGGTTGGTGGAATACACACGTGGCAGTATTTCTATGAAATTAGACACATGCAGGTTTTCTCACGATGTTTTCCTTCAACGCCGAGCACGAGATGAATTATAAACACAAATTAAGCATATGAATATTCAGCGGTGCTTTCCTGGGTTTGAACTCGCAATCATCGGTTAAGATGCACGCGTTCTGACCACTGGGCCATCTCGGCTCATAGGACATTAATAGGATACATATATGATTTAATAAAAAAATGAATAAAAATGACAGTGTTTCTATTGCGCTGATCTAACAAGCGAATGCGACCTGTATATTTAAGAACTGACTAGTCTTGTTATCGGCGAGAAATCGCACCGATTGTGTTTTGTTTATGCCTTCGGATAAAATTTTATTGGTACCAGTAAGGCTATTCTGTAACAAGAAACTCGAATCACCGTGGGACACGAAAGTGAAATGCCAGAATGAGTATGATAATTATAAATTTTATATGACATACATAAATCGATTGTCAACATTTCACAAGTGAGATACGAAGTGAATTCTTACAGAATAGCACTGCTGTATGAGGACGAGGCGCGTAGTCCAGACGGGTAGTTTAGTAGGTTAGTCTGTTGCTAATATCGTCCAGTCAGAATGTGTTTACGAAGCAATACATCAATGCCATCGATGTCATGCATCATTGTATCTTTTTTTCGAGTCTACCTCAGAAACGGTCGAACGACGCCACTTACGAGTTATAAACTGCTGATCTTGTATCCGTTAGAATTCATTTACAGAATATTTTTTTTTGATAATTGCTTTACTACCAGAACCATACAGTCCAATGTAATTTAAAATGTCCCAAAATGCCGAACTATCAAAATTGTAGTTTTCGCTAGAGAAGTTACCAAAGAGAATCATAATTTATTATTATAGATTAGAAAAGGACGATAAAGATAGAAAGAGATGCACAGAAACGTAAACATACATACGCGCGTTTCCTGTTTGTTTCTGTATGTTACAAAGGATAAATCTTTGAAGTGATCGAACCACTAACTTTACCCAAAAAAAATTAGTTGCGGTCTAGAACTTGACAGTGGGTACCATGTTTCGGAGAACAGGTAAAATCGTATGTCCTCATTCCGGAGTGTCAGATTTACCATGCCATCTAATTATAAGAGCGAGTGATCAAGTGCGCTATAATATGTCCTATGTTGTCTTTTTTTTATGTTATAGGGGACAAACGAGCAACAGGCTCATCTGATTGGAAAGTGATCACCACCGCCCATGGATATCTGCAACACCAGGGGTCTTGCAGGTGTGTTGCCGGCCTTTATGGAAGAAGTACGCTCTTTTTTTGAAGGTTCCCAAATCGTATCGGTTCGGAAAAACCGCCGGCGATAGCTGGTTCCACAGAGTGGTTGTGCGAGGGCTTCTGATCTTGCTTGGGATTGCTCGCCTTGACCGAAATTAGTCATGACATTATCACCGTTGTGTATTGTTAGGTTTCGCTTTTAACAAAGACGACAAAGATATATTATGGTTGTTGCCCAGTGAACATCTATTGTATATTATATCTTTTCAATCTTACACGTGGTTCTACCTTGTTATCTATATAAAAATAAAAAGAATAAGTGTATGTTTGTAATTCTGTAATGTTTTTAAAGTTAATATAGCTATATGGCTGTGTAAGTTGCTCAAACAAATCCTGTTTATTCGTCTTCTTTAAAATGAAAATGTAAATAATAGGTTTTTTATAGGAAATATTTAAAGCTACTGTTAGTTCTCAAAAATCATAACGACTTATAGTTTATCTACATATTTATATATTTTTAGGTTTAAGTAAGTATAGTATGTGTATTTAATTATAATTATTAAAATATTTTACCGTCAGGAGGTCTACTGCAAATGCCGTAAACAACAACAACAACAGGCTAAGGCCTCCTGTCCGTTTGAGGAGAAGGTTTGGAACACATTCCACCATGCTCTTCCAATGTGGGTTGGTGGAATACACATGTGCAAAATTTCGATGAAATTAGGCACATGCAGGTTTCCTCACGATATTTTCCTTCACCGCCGAGCACGATATGAATTTAATACAAATTGAGCATGAATATACAGTGGTGCTTACCTGAGTTTGAAACTGCAATCATCGGTTTAGATGCACGCGTTCTAACCGCTGGGCCATTTCGGCTCAAAATGAAATGTCGTAAAAAAAAGGAAATGTACAATTTTTCTGATTTCATCATTATCGCTGATCATATTATCAATACTATTTATGGTGTTGTTACATTTTAGGATTTCTTTTATTCCATAGCAAAAAGCAAAATGCACGCGAATAAAATGGCGGCGGCTACTTATATAAAATAGGCTTAGTATTATTATAATTTAAATAAATAATTATGTAATTCGAAATCGAAAAACTGGTTTGATTCCATGTTTGGAAAACGGAGCAGTCAAAACGAGGTCCGATTCATCCTTTCTAAATACTCAGAGCCCATCGCAAGGTCGGCCAAGTTTCACTGGCCATTCAATGACCTATGGTACAAGTTACATGGAGGTTTGTTAATGTTTCCAAAATATATTGTTCTCGATAGTTATATTTCTCTATAGCCTCATTAAAATTTGTTTAAAAATTTTTTCAATAGTTTGAATAACCCAAATGAAACAAAATAAATAATTGTATTGCTTAGTCTCTTTTGTCATGGATTGGACGCTAATATATAATGAATGAATTATTCTTTATTGCACAGCACAAAAAAAAAACGAAGAAAAGAAAGTAACGTAAAATTAATAAGATACAAAAAAAGAATTAAAAAAAAAACAAAACAAAAGAAGTACATTAAAAGTGTTGTACAACGGGCGGACTTATGGCTTGTTAGCCATCTCTTCCAGACAACCCAATCAAAGGGAGATTTCAAAACCATACACATGTCGTGTCTACATCATGAGAATTGTAATAAATTTTTGATTGACATTTTTTTTGTAGACATATTGAACATTATTATAACAATATCAATTTAATTTAATAATAAGAAGTAAAGGCAAAAAATATTTGGTTAGATTTTTATTTTAAATAACTGGCTGTATAAGTATACGAGTTAAATTAATTTGTTCAGCCGTCTATCACGTTGATACCAGGCGGTATTTGAGAGCGTGTCTTTTGTATTGCTTTATGTTAAATTTGACAGTATTTACATCCAAAATATACAAAACATTTTATATCGATCGATCAAGACGAGGTTAGGAATTTCTTATATTTTTTATGGTGACAATATTGACAAGTCTCTGATAATCAAATTATTATTAGAAGTTCCTTTTCCGATCTCACTTTCATCGGAATGGACTTATAGCCCTGACGCATGAACACTAAATGATCTCTTCGATCTTGTCCGATTGCCACATTATGTAGACTCTCTTTTACCAATTAGGCACTACAGTGAAGACGCATACGTTGATGAAGGCAATCTGTACGATTTCTTTTATTTCCCGCTTCTGATCCATAACTTGGAGACACCATTAGCCATTCATAAAATTACTTAAACGCCTGGGAGATTCACACCATTACTGTAAACCATTGTGCGATTGCCTTGACCTAAATATTTTTACTTACAGTGTGATAAGGATAATTTATAAAGCCATTATCGTTGAAAAAACAGACTGGAGATTGAAATAAACTAATATTGGATGGGTTTTATAAAGAAAGATGTTATTCTTGTTGGAACGAATTTCTTTATGTATATGTAAATTGTAGTCAATAAAAACTCCGTAGTTTTAGACTCCACGGAGATAAAATGGTGACTGGAATTTGTCGTTTTATGTTGTTTTCTTAGGCATAAAAGAGCCGACTGTAAAAGTTTCAATTCAAGACAAATTGTACTTTACGAGTTTTTATTTAATTCAATGTCTGAATATTATTATTTATATTAAATTACAAAATATATGAAAGTGTTTTATGCTGTCCATCTATACTACTAAATTAATATACATAGAATTTTATATACGGATATAACCCAGCTTCGCTCGCTTTCGCTTACCCCGAACAGTGACCAGTGTTTTACCCTCCAGATTTCGGAAGGCGGTCCTGCTCAGACGGTGTACTTCCTGAGGGTCACTGGGGGTATTAAAACGAATTTCATTACAACCATCATGTTTTGGGGGGAAGGGTATCGGGCCTCCGGACGAAACGCGGCAGCTTAGCTACCACTTTAAGCCCCAAACGTGCCAAGCCATTCGGCTGCAACCCGAAGGAGTAATACTACTACTGGTAGAGACTAATAGAGGTACTATTTTATGTTACAACGTTTTATATCGAAGTCACATTGATTTATCCAATTTTGATCCCAAAAATTAAACGAATTTAATTTGAAAATTGAAAACATTTTCTGTAATAACACGTGTAAAAAGGTCAATGATCGATTTCAGGAATTTCTAATTTTCTCATTTTCCAATCCTTTTGAGCGTAAAGCTTTTGCCATTAATAGGGATAATATCCTAAGGGATTGCGCTATTTACGCTTAGCTTATTTTCCGATTGCCCGTAGTTTTAGAGATGTTACAAATTATTTGAATATACTGGATTGATTCGTTCAGTGCAAGCGGAAACGTCGCTTGGATGGATTCTGTTAAGCGCTTTAGATTGTGTTACCAGTGGAGCAAGTGAAGCCTAAAAGAAGAAAACTTTGCATGTAATATTGACGTGGCTAATCGGACTAAATAGTATACAATTATAATTTCGTAGATAATTATCGAATTAAAATAAAACACAGATTAGCCGATTTCAAATAAAACACTATTACAAAACAAACTAATATGCACTAAAAAGTAAAAAAATTAATCACGTGTTCGAAATATTTCTTAGAGTTATCCTGAAAAAAATTAAATGAAAAATATTAGATTACTTAAAAGTCGATTTATTATATTTTACTTAAAAGGCGATATATTATTATTATTTGTCGATTATTGAAATAATTTAGTTGCAATTATTGTCATATTTGGAGCCAGTGTCAGCGAAGAAAACTCTACAATATATCTAGCAAAATATATTACGAACACTTTAAGAAATATATCTTTTAGATATTACCTTTTATGGGACCACATTGGAAGCATTTGGTGATAGGGCTTTGTGCAAGCCCGTCTGGGTAGGTTATTCTACCGCCAAATATCAGTATTATTGTGTTCCGGTTTGAAGGGTAAGTGAGCCAGTGTAACTACAGGCACAAGGGACATAACATCTTAGTTCCCAAGGTTGGTGGCACTTGACGATGTAAGGAAAAGTTAATATTTCTTTCAGCGTCATTGTCTTTGGGTGACGGTGATCACTTTCCATAAGGTGGCCCATATGCTCATCCGCCAACCTATACCATAAAAAAAAAAACAAAAGAACTAGTTTTCAAACAAAAATAATATCAAAAACGGTTCATCCAGTAAAAAGTTATGAGGTAAACAAACATGAAAAAAAAAACCGGCCAAGTGCGAGTCGGACTCGCGCACCGAGGGTTCCGTACAAACCTGCAAGGTTTACAAAGTTCGTTCATTACGACAATCGAGTCATAACTATGGTATTTTTATTGCAAAATGAAATTCATAACACTACAACTTGATAGCTCTACGCGTTCATGAGGAAAAAAGTAATAAGTTTATATTATTAAAAAATATATATTTTGTAATGTAACTAAAAATTTAAGGTTTTCGGAATTTTTCCTTTATGTGTGCTATAAAACGTTGCTTCATGCCAAATTTCAAGATTCTAGGTCGACTGGAAGTATCCTTTACGTTTTGATTCCCTTGCGAGTACTTGCGAGTTTCAAAATATGCAGCTTAAATTGCTGTTTCTTTTGATTGCGTTGACATAGAAGTTTGATTTAGTTACAGCTTAAAGGTATTATAGACCTGAGTATTTGGTATGAATTTCAATTTAATACCTCTACGCGTTTATGAGGAAATGGGTAGTAAGTTTAAAATTATTAAAAAAAAAATATATTATGTGATGTAACTAAAAATTTATGGTTTTCGTAATTTTTCCTTTATCTATGCTATAAGACGTTGCTTCGTACCAAATTTCAAGATTCTGAGTTCACGGGAAGCACCCTGTAGGTTTTGATTCCCTTTGATTGCGTTGGCTTAGAAGTTTGATTTTTTCACAGCTTCAAGGGACAGTAGACCTGAGTAATTTATATAAATTTCAGCTTCATACCTCCACGCGTTCCTGAGAAAAAGGGTCTTGACAGACGGACGGACGGACGGACAGACGGACAACAAAGTGATCCTATAAGGGTTCCGTTTTTTCCTTTTGAGGTACGGAACCCTAAAAATCAGACGAATTGATAACCTCCTCAACTTTATTTTTCCATAGCGAATATTTTTGACATTTTTGAAGAATAGCTATTCATTATTTGAATAATCTAAAACCAGCTTACTTTGATTATAAAGGAGTAAATGTAAATGAAAATTTGCTTAAACTTTATAATTAACTTAAAACCAAGAGAAGTTCTGAGTACGTGCTCGGACTAAGTTTTTGCTAAAACGTACGGGTTTTAACTATTCGTAGTAACAGAGATCTCGATCGCATTTTGCGAACGATTTACATGCGGGCACGTGCAAAGTGTTATTTATTAAGTTGGAAAATCTTTAACATATGGTTTTTTATAAGGCATTACTAATATTCCTAATTAACCCTCCATTTAAGCTAATCTCACCTTTACTGTATTTATAAAATACTTTACTTTTACTGTATTGGTAAAAAAGGCGTATTATTCGATACAAGATTTTGTAGATGATAAAAAAGCGTGGAATTAATACCTGTTGACTTCCAGGCAGTACAGCAACTAACATGACTGTATTTTTTTTAAATGTTGAAAAAAGAGTAACTACTGAGTTTCCTGCCGGTTCTTCTCGGTAGAATGTACTTTCCGAACCGGTAGTAGCTTCACTTAATTGTTATATGACGATTCAAAAGTGCTTGTAAAAGCCCACTTGAATAAAGTATATTTTGATTTTTTTTTTTGTTAGGAGTGGGTACGACAATGGCTCAAAGAGTCAGGATCGATCCGGTGACTTTTACATCGCTAGGCGGCCCGTAAAGCATTGCGCTATTGACGATTAAAATGTATGTATGTATGTACTTCTATTGTAAGAGCCGAGATGGCCCAGTGGTTATAACGTGTGCATATTAATCGATGATTGCGGGTTCAAACTCAGGAAAGCACCACTGAATATTTAAGTGTTTAATTTGTGTTTATAATTCATTTCGTGCTCAGCGCTGAAGGAAAACATCGTGAGGAAACTTCCATGTGTCTAATTTCATAGATTCTGCCACATGTGAGTTGGTAATAATTCAATTTAATTATTTTTCTTGTTTTTTATATTAACAGTTTACAATGAAAGTAATAAAAAATATACGATTATTATAATTATTAGAATTGTATTCGAAATTCTTAAACAATGATAAACTTCAATTATATCAAATGCGATAAATGTAAGTTGACAAAGATCCTTGAAAATATTATGCAAAGAACGGATAAAATATTTTCTATTCTGCAAAGGTTGAATGCCTTATCATTTGATACGTAGCGTGCATGCCATTTTACTTTGCCGTCAGCAGCATCCCATATGACATCAGACTGAAAAGGTTCTACAAATGAGAAAGATTTGCTGTTGTGTTTTCCCTATATCATATTCTATACATTTTCTTTAGTTATTTTTTTTTCTTTTGTATTATGTATATCTACTTCTTAATGCATTATCTTTTGTATTGAATGTAGAGTATCATACTGATTCTATAACTTTACAGAACAGTCTCAAAAGGTTTGGTAACGGTGGCGTTCATGCTGACGCTCATGGTCGATGGTGGTAACTTGCCATCGCGCGGTCTGTTTCAAAGCCCGGAAAGAAAATATAAGTTGTTTATAAGTTCATGAGATCATTTGGTTAATGTTATCAATTTAAAAACACGAATTTAACATTTTTATTTACATTTTAGGTTGTATGCACTAGCTGAACTGTTTTACCCGTAAGTACAAATTTCCAAACACCGTTTTACTCCCTTAGGGGTAAAGTTTCTTAAAATCAGTTCTTACCACCCAAATTTCAAGTTTGTGGGTGCTATAGTTTCTAAGACTTCGTGTTTAATCTATGAGTAGTATTTCGCTTTTATGTACTCGTATATATAGATTTAATAATGATACTTACATTTTTTTCACTTGGTGGTAGGGCTTTGTGCAAGCCCGCCTGGGTAGGCACCACCCACTCATCAGATATTCTACCGCTAAACAACAGTACGCAGTATTGTTGTGTTCCGGTTTGAAGGGTGAGTGAGCCAGTGTAACTACAGGCACAAAGGACATAGCATCTTAGTTCCCAAGGTTGGTGGAGCATAGACGATGTAAGGAATAGTTAATATTTCTTACAGCGTCATTGTATATGGGTGATGGTATCCACTTACCATCAGGTGGCCCATATGCTCGTCCGCCAACCTACTCCATAAAAAAAAAACATATCTGACAAGATACGAAATACTTTCAATGATCGTTTATAAGAAATATACCACTTGGAAGCTTATATCTCGATAAAAATATTTAAAGGACTTTATACGTTGAAGGAGATCAGAGCAGTTAAAAGGCTACATAAATACATATATACCTACACAGCGCCTTTGAAATTATTAGAGCAATATAGCATATTGGGATTAGTGCTATTGAGATGCTAATTTGAGAAAGACATGCTTGTTTTATATATTTTTTCTTCAAATACACTTCATAATACGATTGTATTAAACATAGTTTTACAATTTAGACAAGTTTATATCCGGACTGGTAGACTAAATATCAATTGTTTTGAATAAATACCAAGTGTTACTGTTTGGCGGTAGAGTATAATGATGTGAGACGGTGCTAAACGGGTAGGCACAAAACGCTACTACCAAGATAATATACATTATCAGTACTGTAAACCTTTTACGGCAATTATATCTAATGAAATCAGTCTGCAATATCATTAAGGGCTGTTTAATCTAGTGGATGTTTAAAGATTTATTTTTGTAATTAGTTCTTAAAAGGAAATAAGTATGCGTTTGCACGTTCCTGTTTTGAACCAGTTGAGTTTTGCCACCCTCAGTCTGTGTTCATAATTCACGTATTCATCGACCTGTTTAATGCGCCACATGAATTTTGCCACACGTGTAGATGTAGTTATGGTACGGCACAACTTAGATGTAGCATCGGTAAATTTAATAAAACCGATTATTGACAATTTATACAACCAATAGAAATAGCTCCCTATCGCGCCGTTCTACGCTATTCGCCGCTATAGATTCTCGCGTCAGTTCAATGCGAGAAAGCAAGTGGGTGTAAATCGACGTGTCAAATCTATAACATAATTATCGATTACATATAATAAAATTGGAGTATCTGTTTGTAATATTAAAATAGTCCTTTTTTATTCGATGCTTATGTGTATCCACGGTACATTCACGGTTCACCAAAATAACATTTTTTACAATTTTTGTCTGTCTGTTCCTTTATCTGTCTGTCTGTTTGTTCCGGTTAATCTTTGGAATGGCTGGAATAATATTCTTTTTTGTTAAATTCAAAACGCATACAAGTTTGCGGGCACAGCTTGTTGACGGATATATATATACCGCTCGTTTAGTTTATTTTGTTTATTTTGGTTATTTTCACAGTATTATGTCATATGGCATATTACTTTGGGGTAACGCTGCAGATATTGAATCTGTCTTTATTTTACAAAAGAGAGCAATTCGGTTTATTTATAATCTTGGAGCTAGAGACTCTCTTCGGGATGTTTTTAACAGAGTAGGAATACTTACTGTTGCGTCGCAATATATCGATGGGTCCTATGTACAACGACCAATATGAAAATTGATAACTTTTCAGTAGACGCTCTCAAAGTTTCAATTATATATAATTTTTACATGCTTCAACTTATGTTGCTGAAATTTTGCACACATATTAGGACACCGATTGTTAACTGTTTTACCTAGTTTGATTTATTTATATATAATTAGTTTTTTAGTTAATGTAGATATGACTATATACGTGACTTTTTTGTTTAGTAATATACTGTAAAAATAATAATAAAAAGGCCAATGAGTCACTTTGGTCGATTTACTTGCCATAAAATATTTTAAAATAACGCGTATTTTAAATGTTTTAATGTATTCAAATTTATAAAAATACATTTAAAATAAATAGACAACTTATATTGATAATAATTTTGTAATAACTTTATGATATAATTCACATTGACACTTATACGTTATTTCATTCAGTGTTGTAAAATTATTAACCCTCAGTTAGACCACAAAAATAAAAAAAATAACATCTCTCTATATATTTTTTAAACGACACTAAAAAAAAAATTTTTGATTTCAACTTGATTTTGTAAAAACCTTTTCAAAATCAAGTTGAAATCAAAAAACTTATATAATTTTTTTTTCATATTAATTAAAGGTTGCACGGCCTGAGGAAAAAATAATAAAGTCTTAATTAAAAAATCCCTAAATGCAGAAAATAAACCTTTAAAAACAAAACAAAATCACTCGTTGTCATCATTATCAGTAATAATCAACATTGAATTAACATTAGATGAAACCAAATTTTCATAATACGCACGATAAATTGGTGGAATAATATTTTTGCGACATAAATCAATTAAATCTTTTATAAATATTCTTATACCTTGAGGCTTTCTCAATTGTGACATGTATGGAATCACCCTCGTTCTGTGTATGTCCTTTTTCAAGAAAAGTATGTTTAATATTGATACTAAGATGTTTAGCTGCGTTTCATTAATACAATTATCTGACCAAAATCTCAAGTCATCACAGCGCTCTTCAATCTTAAGTTTAAAAATATCGTAAATACAGCAAGCTTTCTCGTTTGAGCCCTTCATGGCTATTTGTTCATTCCACTAATAACAGGTACCAACCAAATGTCCAATATCATACACAGATAAATTATGAACTTTCAATCGCTTACAATAATAAAATAAGCTAATTTCACCACTAGGAGCCAGTTACATTTTCTGTAAATCAAATGTAGCACAAGATATTTTAGGATTATTTTGTGCGTTATGTTTATTGTTCTGTTTTAAAGATCTAGACTTTTTTTATTCTTGATGTGATTTTCAAAGTTTTGTTGTATGTCCGGCGTTATTGGATTGTTTTTATTAGATAGACAGATATGACATAAATCCTGTTTGGGTTTGTGAAATGACAGATTGATATTTTTATTGACCACATCTCTATACTACCTTAATGACTGACATTTGCTACCATACTTAGTTGAATCAATCTTTATATAAATTAAACATTCGCGTAAAGCTTAATGATCCGTCGAAATAAAGTTTATTACTTTTCTTACGACAATAGTGTAAATCAACCGGTTCGAATGATTTCACGCGATCACAAATACTTTTGATCATATCTGGGTCTATAGATGTTTTATGGTGACTATGCCTACCTCTATTGTCTACTAAAGCAAAGCTACAGGTCACACTTGATTTAGCTATTGCGGTTCTAATCATCTTGGGTACACAGCTAAGAGTATTTAAAAACATTTGTTTACAAACAATTAACTTAGATTTTTGATAGTTTTGAATATAAGATAAATGATAAATAAATGTATGTAAATGATCTCCGAGATTCACCATCTGTAATTGTTCTTTTTTTATTTATTTTAACAACATAGTTACTAATGAAATCGTACTGTCTTGAATGATCACCGATTTCCATTCAAAAAAAAATTCAATTCTTGTGTTGTTATCTAACTTTTCAAAATATTTCAATTTACACTTGTTTTGACATGGTGCACCCTGTTCTTTCCTACTCTCATCTTACCATTTCGACTATAGTAAGTCTTTCCTGTATTTTTCAGTCGTTTTCTCTTAATCCCGTAATCTTCCGCAGTCTCTTTTTTTTGTAAATCTTCTTTTTCTGGAAATTAATGGAACAGAAACCTCTCCGGATGAGTATTGTGAAATCGGAGAGGACACATTATCATCGGTTAGTAAAGATACAACTGATGGCATTGGTTCTTCTTTACCAAAATGGTTTATGCTGCCATGTGGGGATGATATAGGAGTATGTTTGCTACAAATATCTTGAAAATCGGGCTCATTTGTCATTTGAATTAGATCTTGACTGTCACGTCCATTAGAAATGTGACTAATTTCATCCATCGGGTTAGTAGTTGTTACAGGACTATTTAAGGACGCATTTTCAATAGTAGGTTCATTTGGCTCATGGTTATTTAGGTGTGACATATCAGTATGATGTTGTTTATCCAGGGATTGAGTTAGTTGAACAGGTGCTATGGAAACATTTTGTTGCAGTGTGTTGTTTTGATGGCTTTGACTTAACAAAAAAATAATTTAACTTAAAAATTTAGATTTCTATAATCTTTTAATATGTTGAAATTGAAAAAGAATATGTTTGTACACTATGTGTATATAGTAATGTGGATAGTACTAAATAAACACTAAGCTACTTAAATCTCTTTCGGTGTGTAAGAATGGTAAATAAAACAACACAAGTTAACTTATTTGAATTGAAAACTGAAAGAATAAAAAATAATAATGGGTGTCCAATGTGTCTGGTTTTAAATTAAAACAAGTATAAGGGCCAAAGTATCAAATTGGCCCTTCTATACAGTATAAGGGATTTTCTTAAATTATATGTACAATAATAACCTATTAATTACATAAAAATCAATATTATTAACACATGATAATACTATAAAACAATAAAAAAATTACAAAGATCAGTGTGTTTATTTTCATCGTTTTTATAACCTAGTTGCTCACTCGAGTCACTATTATTTACATTACCAATAGCTAAATTTACTATTTTCCTACTTATACTGTACTTGAATAATTTTTGGACGTCATGTTATACTGAATTATATCTTATAAAACATAATATTCACTAAAACATTGGTAAATTATTTTTACAGAACGACATCGTTCCGTGCGACGTAGAAGCGCTTAAGTGACTGATCGGCTGTTGAAGTAAACTAACACGCGGGATTTCCCCGCGTACAAGTCTCAAATTATCGTTTTGCCTTTATACGTTTAAAATTATGTCACATAGGCTCTTTTACAGCAACAAAAAATAGCATTTGCGCCTATAAATATGTATTTTGTGTTAATGCAACTTGTTAAATAGACTAAAAGGAAGCATTTGAGACAAAAAAGTGAAAATGCTAAAATTGTTGCATTGGCCCATGTACGTAGGACCCATCGATATTTACAACAATATCATGTATATTCACAGTCATAGCTGGGCATTAACTCGTTAATCCGTTAATCGTTAATTAACGAAGTTAACATTTTGATTAACGAATTAACTTTTAAGTTAACTTTTAAAAATGTTAACGGACACGTTAACTTTCGTTAATATGCAGAAGCCCGTTAATCGTTAATGTAATGCCTACTATTTACCGCTCGGCACCGCGGCGCGGCGCGAAAAACAGGTTCAGACAAGTATGAAACGAATGACGTCCCTCTCGATCGTATCCAAGGAGAAGCTCAAGCATATCTCGGATCACTACTACCGACAATTGCAGCAACTGTCTATAAATTAAAAAATATTAAATCTAATGGCCTAGTAAATTGCACAGCTTTAGCCAATGCCTTATTAAATGGTATAGAGAAAAGGTTTGGTCTACTCCTGAATGATGAACAGTGCCTACTTGCCGCGGATTTTACCCAAAGTTCCGGTTGATATGGCTGGAAACGTATGACAGCAGTGGAGTGGTTGAAGTAAAAAAGGTCATGGAAAAAAAGGTAGAAGATGCTTTACTACAACATACAACAACATCACATACATTACTCTGATTCCAATGTAAGTAGCTAAAGCACTTGTGTTATGGAAAATCAGAAGTAACGACGGTACCACAAACACCCAGACCCAAGACAACATAGAAAACAAATGATAATCTACATTGACTCGGCTGGGAATCGAACCCAAGACCTCAGAGTGACGCATCCATGAAAACCGGTGTACACACCACTCGACACTTACGACAAGAAGCAGCGGAAAATTCGAAGGACAGAGATAATTTAACTGACGGAGGGAGCAATGCGAGTAACAACGATGATGACGAGGAAGAAGACTTTTGCAATTCTGTCATTCAGTCTATAGAAAAACCAAAGAGCTCCAACTCTTTAAAGAGTAAAGCACAAAGTCTCGTTAAAATGTGGCTGGACATGAAATCAAAAGACTCGTTCAACGATGCTGCATTCCTCGGGGAACAGATATTCATAAATCTATTTATTAAATACAACACTGCTATACCCTCAAGCGCTGCAGTCGTCTGTTTTCCACGGGTAAAGACACCAAAACGAGCCGTTTTGGTGTTAAAATGTCGCTTTCAGACGAGAACTTCAACATGTTAATGTTCATTTGTATTATACAAGTATTTTGTTTTATTCCTAACCTGTTAACTTCCAGAACCTAAGCCAACAAGTTGTATAAGTTCACTAACACAACGATATAAAAATGCAATTTTACACGTATTAACGGATTAACGATTAACGTTAACTTGCGTTAATTCTTCCGAAATGTAACGCTTTAACGCTTAACGAAGCTAACTTTTTTTGTAGCGGATTAACGATTAACGAAGTTAACCATTTGATTAACGGTGCCCAGCTATGTTCACAGTAACATTGATCACTTTGATAAAATCAGTGATAATCATTGTATATGCACTAGAAGTAAGGATAAACTTATAACGCCAAGTTTCCGACTCCGCAAAGTCAATAGATCCTTCTTGGGGCAAGGTATCCGTTTCTATAATAAAATTCCGCAGAAATTTTTAACTTTGCCGTTTAGTAAATTCAAATCGTTTGTTAAAAATACATTGGTAGAAAAAGCATACTATTCGATACAAGATTTTGTAGATGATAAAAAAGCGTGGAGTTAATACCTGTTGACTTCCAAGCAGGATACATTAATTGAAATAATTGTATTTAATTAACATGACGTTGTATTTTTTAAATGTTAAAAAAGAGTAACTACTGAGTTTCTTGCCGGTTCTTCTCGGTAGAATCTACTTTCCGAACCGGTGGTAGCTTCACTTAATTGTAAAATGACGATTCAAAAGTGCTTATAAAAGCCTACTTGAATAAAGTTTATTTTGATTTTGATTTTGATTATGTATTAGGTCATATGATATTTCAAGTTCATAAGTATAACACCTCGCCTCATTGCCTCCACCGGTGACAGGAGGGCTGGTTCGTTTTTAGAGGAACGGAATTGCGATTCAACGGGGAAACGCTTCTAGCATTCTTGCCACCATTCCACGCGGTCAAGATTTATACAGTAACTAGTTTTAGTTCATATTTGTATACATTTAAGCATTTAATGTTGTTAATTCTTATGTCTTTGGTGTAGAGTGTAGTTAATACGTTTGTGTAAAGATCATATTCACATAAGAAATAAACATCAATATTTTTGGATAGCGTACTTAATTCGGATGTGATCGGTTTTACGAACTTTGGCGATGCTACATCAAAGTTGTGTCGTACTATACCCGTACCAAAAATAGACCTTTGAGTAGCATTGGAACATGACGGGTTATTACTTTATCGAATTCAATATTAGCTTAAAGGATAAATCTTAATGTAATTTCGGTGTTTAAATCTCGTTACGGGGCCT